>NC_062519.1:6278171-6373171 GCF_022655615.1 Tachysurus fulvidraco | reverse complement strand
GTTTTATAACTCACTTAAGTGTCAGAATTTCAGGATCCTGAAATAAGTAAGACAGATACTTATTAGTTTAAACAGGCAGTTTAATTGCTCATTCTCTCTGTGTAGCTGTACATGTGATTAATCACCGTTCAGTAAAATATGTAATTTAGATTTTTTTTTACTGTGGCACATTAGTTCGGTGTTTCACAGGCTTTCGTACCTAATAACAGACTAACTGCTTTATGAATAGTTCAGTAAGTAGTTCCGTTTCTGTCTCTGAACACTTGCCTAGACAATGTTTACCAATTCAGAGCCTCTAGTGAGTCTGTGTTAGGACTCGAGTGATATATTGTTAAAAGGGGTGAACATTACAGTTCTAGTGATTTCTGTTTGAAGAAAACCGCATTAATGACTGTGGTCCTGTGTAACATGATTTAGGATGCAGTCATCAATCACAGATTTATTTGAGGTCTAATTATACAGGCTCATATGGTGATGGTGACTCACTAGGATTGAAAGGTTTAAATATAGGATTGAAACTATAAATATACCTCATATATATACTGTATACAAAATAACTAAGGCACTTCAACAACAAACCTTTATTTTGTAGACAACACAATGATCAAAATTAGAGAGCAGCAACAACTGAAGCACAGAGAACGTTTACAACTAAAATTTCTGAAGGTTACAACAGTCAACAATTAGTAGAAAGTGTACAAGCCTTTGCTCTGATTGACTTCAGCACATCTGCAACCACAGGATGTCTCTAGTCTCTCACTTCCCTGGTGTGATTTTGGTCTACTCTTCTTCTAGTCCCTTCCACAGTTTGGTGACTGAAGGGGGTTTTTTCTGGCCATTACTTTGTCTCCAAGGATTTTCCAGAGGTTTTCTACTGGGTTTAGTTCAGGACTCTGGGCTGGCCATTTCATTATTTCAATGCTTTCAGCTTCAACAAACTGCTTTACCAATTTTGCTGGGTGACAGTAGGTATTGTCATGCATGAAAACTGCTGGCTGATTGGGTGATAAAAGCAGGGAAAGAAACGCATGTTGTTGAAGTAGGGTCTGATAAACATTTGCATCCACTCTGCCATGTAGCTGTATCAGTGACCCAACTCCTGCATCAGAAAACATCCCCAAACCATGACACGTCCCCCTCCACCTTTACACACATTGGCTTCAGTCTTTCCCCAGTTTGATGACAAACATAATCAAAAGCAGAATCATTCTTTCTGCTTTTGAGCGGTTCGGTCATTGTAGAGTGGGATTTTAGTCCCAGTTCTCTTAAACGTCGACACACAGTACGACGAGACAGATCCTTACTCTGTTCAGCGCTGAGCTGGTGAACATTCCCAGCTGTAGTGAACCGATTGCCTATTGATATTCTCCGCATTATTCTGTCAGCTCTTGCATTTGTCTTTCATGGATGACCAGGCGTCTTTTGGGACATGAACGAGTTTGTGACATTGTAAAGATGCAATATTCTAGAAATCACAGATTTGGGATGACCACCTTCTCTTGCTATGTCTGAAAGGGTTATGTTATGTTATGTAGGGTTATGTCTTTGGCCTTCATCCGGGCAACCTGCTGCCGGAGGGTTTCGGTCGCTTTAGAACGACTCACTATCTCGAAATGTCAGTGAAAACTGTAAAGTTAGGCTAACGGTGAAATAGGGTTTGTCAGATAATTAAATAAATTAGCACAGGTGCTAGATTAACACCAACAACTGGGAGGTATATGAAAGTGTTCTCTAATTTTGATCAATGCTCAAATCTCATTGTTTTTTATTCTGTGCTTCAAAATATATGTAACTCATGAAATATGCTTTCAAAACCTGCTCTTTTACTCCTGTTTAGATTATTTTAAATAGAACTAAGCAGTGACTTTGAAATTTAGGAAATTGTAGGTTGTTCTTTAATTTTGAGCTCCACTGTATTTACTTATTGCGTAAGTGGCTGTAAATAAGGTCTGGCTGTTTTGTTGTGTCTCATATAACAATAACGAGCGCGCCTTTTATGTACTTCGGTCTAGATTCAGGAAATCTCCTTCAAGAACTTCTACACAGCCTATCTGACCGTGCGAGTGTTGAAGAATGTGGAAGGGAGTGACGAGAGCCCCGTTAAGTGGTTCACGTGTGTGAGAAACTACTGCCTGATGTCTAATCCACACACTGAAAGCGGTTCACAGGACTACTTTTCTATCTACAGACAACAGGTCAGCCTAAGATAATGACCATTTGCTGTTGTACATGTTGTACATCTTCTGTCGCAGTCCATAAATCTCAAGGTTCAATGTGCTGCACAGTCTCCGATGCATTTCTGCTCATCACAGGTGTAAAGAGTGACTTTTTTAGTTATTATAGCCTGTCTGTTAACCTGAACACGCCTGGCTATTCACTCACTCACTTCTCTCTCAAGTTTCGATCCACAGAGCTGCGGCTCAATCCATATTTGTACATCTGTTTTCTGCACCGTTTTGCTGTCGCGAACGAAAATCTCAAGAGATCAGCAGCTTCTGAAATACTGAAAACACATTTTGTGCTGAAGTTTGTTTCAAACTTAAAATCAAAAACAGGTTATTGGGCATTGACAAAGCAAAATCAACAATAATAAAAAAAATACAGATTCTGATCATAGTTATAGATACAGATTTACTTTACACCCCACATACATACAGCCAAAGGCAAAATTATCATTGGGACTTGAATCATACCATTTGAAGCCATTTCTTAGATGCATCATCTTCACTATGTATCAACAAAGTCTCTATACTTTTATACTTTTTTAGTATAAAATAGTAATCAATAAAATACATAAAACAAGATGTCTCAGAAGAATCTAAAGTGATTTATCACAGTATTGATATATATTATATTATATTATATATATTATATATATATTATGATATTGCTCAGCACTACAAAGGTTCAACTTGATTATGATTAAGAAACCACGAGAGATGCAAAAAAGTTGCCTTTTTCTTTCAGACCCGAACAAAACATTAAAAACAATGAAAGAAAGGAAGAACCACAGAAAGAAGGAAAGAGAAAGGCAACATATTCTTGATACTGTTAGCGTCCTGGCAATTATTCAGCGCTCAGACTCATTTACATCTCTATGGACTCTATGTTTTCCCAGACCTTGATCTCAGAGGTTTTATTTAATAGTAATTATCCTCTTAATTAAATGAGCTCAGCCTCCCTGTTTCAAAGGCTGGACAACGCCATGCTAATATGGAGAGATGAGAAGAGATGGTTCACTGCTTTAGGTTACCATCATTAATACCTAGAACCTTTCTTCTTTAACACCAACGGTGACACACTTTATTGAATTGTGAATTGAATAAATAATCAGCTCCAGAAATATAGGACTATAGATCATGTACTGTTACAAATACTATAGAAAATGTATTTATTAAGCAAATATTTGTTTTAATTTGTGAGACTTCTTGAAATAATCACTTACTAATTCTTTAATTTTTTCAATTAAGCAGCGTGTGTAGAAGCTGCTCAGGGGTGGGAATAAGTTATATACCGAATTCCAATACCAAGGGTGCCAATAATTTTTGCACCGACTAACTAATATATTTTAGAATTACAAGGTCACATTTGATTATTTTTGCATTGGACACATTCCCATCACTGCACACGTTTTACTATCATTTCTGACTCGGCTATGATTGTGGATTTTAATTGAATAATACTTTAGGAGTTTCTGGGGTTTTAACGCCCTTCGTATTATAAACACATTGTTTTGTTGGGTTGCAATCAAAGGAACTCTGAGGGTTGAACCTGCAGAGATATTTAAAAAAAACCAACTCACAGAAACGATCCTAGCTGAATGAATAAGCAAACACACTCCTGTTTGAGGAGACGTTGTCAAGTGAGCATAAGAAATATCAGGCTTCCGTGTTCATACGCTGCAAATATCAGTTCCATTTTGCTTTAGAAGTCTCGCATTCAAAAGCAAACAACACCTCAAATTGAACTGTTTCTCTCGTCTCCCTGCTGTGATTTAATTTCCACTTTCCAACGGCTTGTAGTTTACTCATTTGTCTGATGTTGAACACGTTCTTTTGCATCACTCTGGCAGCATGCTGGAGGTTTGAGAAGACTGAACTCGCCCTTGAAAGTCTCAAACCTGTCACATTAATTCTGCACCATCGTATTTACCGAAGCCTCTGCTTCTGTTCTGCCGGCTGACAGATGACGACGGAGCCAGATAAAGTTATTACTGTGCGGCTCATACTGAGACAGCCTTCTTCAGTCTGGCTGAGTTTCAACATTCAGGACATCAAAATATACTCATCAGCAGATGAAGTAAGTATAAAACAAAGAACTTCTACTCAGGATGAGGTTTTTACATTCATTACAGGTTAAATCGTGGCACAATGTGTTTCACTTTGTGTTTGTGTAGTTAGAGATTTTGTAAAAAAAAAAAAAAAAAAGCTATTCTATTCTCTCCTGTCATAGCAGTGTTATTACTGTATAAACATTTCTTTTCCCAGGAGTCAGAGAAAGACGTTCCTTCCTGGTTAGCTACCGTCACACCCGCTGAAGAACCTCTTGATTTGAAAGTAAGTCCTTCAGTGTTCCAGGAAGAGTCGTGTTTATTACTAGGTAATTGCATATCTGAACATCTTACTTTAAGAAGGAAAAAAAAAGTCTAGCATACACTTTGTGTACAGTGTAAAGGACTTTCACTGTTCTTCAACCAGCACGGTAACGAGTTTTCATTACGGTCGCCTCTCTCCTCTATAACGTGATTAATGTTTAAAGTGCCATTGCCCTCTACTGCCGCTTATCACCTTGCGATGTTAATAGAATGACTGAAAGACACAGTGTTTCTGTGTTTGATTTTTTTTTTAAACTGGATTTATTGTTCCGTGTCAGAGAGTTACTGAGTCGTTATGTAGAGGAATCATTGTTTTATCAGGGGCTTCCTGATCCAGACACAGTGTCATCCAGTATTCAGCACATGTGGGCTCTCACGGAGATCATGCAGTCAAGCCAGACCTCCGCCTCCATCGGCCGCTTTGACGTAAGTCCCAGTTCTGCTTCAGTAAGCGATGAGTGTTAAACTGCCTAATCTAACTCAAAGACTGACCACAGACAACAAATAACAATGAAACGAAGTGATAAATTATATACATATAGACTTTTATCGAATTCTTGAATCCCATTGGTCAGTGGTGGATAATGGTGATTTTCTATGACAGGACAGCTTTGACAGTTGTAACCACTCATTCATATGGACCTGTATGGCAGAGGTTCCACATTAATATAAAGCTAATACATGTTAAAATACAACAAAGTAACCGGTGAGGTTTTATGGAATAATTCTGCAGTAGCAGCACCACATGAAAGTCTTGATTATCTTGTGTTTCTACAATGCTAAACACAAATACACAATATGGTCATCCTTGTATCCTGTAGCATTACAATTTACCCCATCAAGGGAACTAAGGGGCCTAAACACTGTCATGTTCCAGCATGACAAGGCACAAAATGAGGTCCGTAAAGACAAAGCTGATGTGAGATCAAGTAAAAATCAAGTAGCCGGTACTGATCCGTCACCTCACCTCTGCTGAACACCTTTGGGATGAACTGGAACGTCGTCTGACCTCACTAATGTACTCTTGTTGTCACTGAATGAGCACAATGCACATGTCTTCCAAAAGACTGGAGAATATAATTAAAGCAAACAGGATTATATCTGAACAGGGATGTTTAAACAGCACATCTGAGTGTTATGGTCATTTGTCCACACACTTTTGACCATGTAGGGTATTAGTGTGGCAATCCAACAATGTGCCAGTTTTCGTCGTATTAGATTGTTGTTTTCTTTTTCTTCTAAACCGAGTAAAATATTTTTTCTTGTCTCCATTTCCAGGTTGATGGCTGCTATGACGTCAACCTGCTTTCATACACATAACAGGATGTGACCAACAGTTCTACAGGAATGATGTAGACCCAGGCTTATTACATACTAGGCAGTTCTTAGCTGTGTCTCAAAGCGCACTGTACACTATGTACTTCACAGTGTTATGCCTAACAATTAAAATCTCAACTCGAGAACCAAACTACTTCCATTTAGAGCTGAATGTAATCGATTAGTTGTGATAAGATGCTGTATTTCATGCCACTGGAGCCGGTCGGCGCTCAGGTTTTAAACACTACCGTCTTAGCACTTAAAGAGCTAAATTAAAGAGCAAGAGCAGCAATATAAAAATACAAAATGTCTGGCTTTGATTTTTAAAAATGATTGTTTACATTTAAAGTGTGACATAAAGCATAGTGACCACTTTTGTGGTTTCAATGCATTATTTGGGTATTTATAGGATACTACATACAGGAAACTTCTTAGTTTACAAAAAGTGTGTTGCATTTGAGACACAGCTCATGCAAGATATTCAGGACAATAAATAGAGAAAAAAATGTACAACAGATACTTAAAAATGTTGGAGAAGCTTTTTAAGCATCATTTTGTTCCCCTCGAGTGATTGTGTTGTAGTAACAAGTTATTTCAGTGGTTCGGAAATTATTTATTTTGTACAGCAAAAAAATATACAAACGCGATTTGGACACTTAAGTACTGAGAAGTTATCTGTAAGTATTATTAAGATGTAATATATAAATGCCATGTCAAAATGTAAACCATTTAATATGGAGTACACCAAAGCATACAAAAGTAAAACCATAGATAGTAATAAATAAACGCTGTATAAGAAATAAAAGTAAATAAATCAAAACATTACTTCATCTTTTTTTATCTGAATTCTCCAGATATGGAACAACATTTTAATTTGTATATTTCATTTCATTTAATTATTAAAACATGCAGCTTGTATCAGCTACTCTTTTCTCCTTTCTGTTATAAAAGCAGTGTCAACATTTTTATTAATCTGTTCATCTCTGCTTCATTTAATCCTATTCTAAGGTGCTTCACACTGCATACGTAATCAGCTAATAATAAAAGCCTGAAGGAAGACAATCAACTCTATATTTCAGTCCTATTATCTCCCGAGATCTCTGTCTATTTTTAAACGTTAATGAATTGCGTTAATTAAAACTCAGCAAGTTTATTGGAAATCAGTATTCAGCATTCGACCGGACGTCCGTCTGCCCCTCTCTTACATCAGAGATGTGATCTTATATGCAGTTTTAGTAGCCAAACATGATCAGATCCACTCCACAATCTCTCAGCAGTCAGCTAGAGGACGGACGACTTAATGCTTCCTTATTGACACCTGGTTAAATATTTATGAGCGTGACGAACTAGCATGCAGATTCATCTATGGCAATGTATTTGCATGATTATGCAATGGGGAATATTTAAGTGGTGAAATACAAACCTACTTTTGACTGTCTGACTGTTAAATGTTCCCTGAAAGTAGTTTCAACGCCAGTGGTTTTAGCCAAATAGCAGGACTTTTATATGGCTGTATAATACAGTGGAAACAAATGAGTCTTTTAGAAACAAACCAAGAAACATGGCACGCGATTAAAAATCTATACGAAACTATTCATTCCGCAGCTCTCAAGTGCACAAAGTGATTCCACAAGATGGCAGTAGATGCTTGCTTTTAGGGAATAAAGATTTGTAGGTCTTTCATAAAAGTGTAAATGACCCCCCCCCCCATTATCCACCATCTCTCAATGCGGTTTATTTAAAATTACTGTCAGTTTTCATTACTGCATCATGTAAACACGATCTGCTCCATTATTATTTACTACGTTCTTACTTTTCCAGTGGTATCAGTGTCTATGCATAGAAGTCGATTTGAAATATTAGGATATTCCGTTCAAGTTTATTTGTATAGCGCTTATTTATTTATTTATTTATTTTTTTAACAATTGACATTGTCTCAAAGCAGCTTCACAGAACATAAACATAGAACCAAAGGTTCATATAAAGAATAATAGAATACAAAATTCAAGATTAATATTAGATAGATTTAGTTCACAATGTGTATGTATGTATCCCTAATGAGCAAGTCTGAGGTGACTCAGGCAGCAGTGGAAAGGAAAAACTCCCTTAGATGGTAAAGGAAGAAACCTTGAGATGAACCAGACTCAAAGGGGAACCTCATCCTCATATGGGTGACACTGGAGGGTGTGATTTATAAATATACAAGATATCTAGATATCTGATTGTTATCGGGTTTATAATATCGTGAAAAGTGCATTTAAGTGTGTATAACACTTTCTGGCAATAATAGAATAAATCAGAACATTTATAAGAGGAATAGCACACAGGGTTGCAGGATATAGAAAACATTTGAAAATGCTGTTATAGTAAAATAAACAATGGTGGTTTGTGGCTCAACATGAAGCATTTCAATAACAACACGTCCCTGAGTGCTTTGTTTCTCTTATTATTACAGCAATATGGGAATATATTCGATTTATTAAATAATGGCACATCAAAGTTTGGAACATCTGTGAATCAGATGGTTTTATCTTGAGGTGAAACACCTATTGATCAGAAAATATCATACCAAGCGAGATCCACACAATTATGTCTCAGCTTTCACATCAGCATCCACACTTGTTCTTAAAAAGGTCTTTTGCTGCAGCTTAGCGTTGCGTTTATTCCTTTAGCAGATGCTTTTATCTGAAGTGAGGCCAAAACAAAGGCCAAGCATCAGGCTGTTCAAAGACTCGATAGAAGTGCTGCACTGAAGCGCTCACCACCAATCCGCCAAGCAAGCGCA
Source organism: Tachysurus fulvidraco (assembly GCF_022655615.1). NCBI lineage: Eukaryota > Metazoa > Chordata > Actinopteri > Siluriformes > Bagridae > Tachysurus > Tachysurus fulvidraco. The sequence continues at coordinate 6,364,475 of NC_062519.1, read as the reverse complement.
CGTTTTAGGGAGTTTGTGCTTTAGTGAAATGTTTGAATTTTAGCTTGGCTATTAATGGGATTCTTAATTGAACCTGAGCTATACTACAGTGACTTCAGCCGTCAGATTAATGGTGCGTTAGGAAACGTCTCCTTACTAGAAGGAAATGAGCGTGACGCAGGTCACGTACGCTACACGCTATCTGTAAAACGATGGACACTTAATATCAAGGATTTTAGGATTTCAGAGCGATAGCATCCTATCGAATGTAGGAGTGTATACGTGTTCCAGGCTCTCTACATTTTTTTGTACAACCTGTCAACATGCTAAACTGTGCTGCTGGCTAAGGATAAAAGGAAACCCAACAGAACTTTTACAACAGCATGACTATGAATGAAAAGCTAAAAAGCCTGGAGATGTAATATTCTTATCCCTGGTGTCTACTGATCTTTCCACCCCTTATTTGATATCAATTTTCTACCGGGTTCAGGTTAGTGCAGCAGTATTCAATTCATGCCCAAGTAGTTTATACCTTTTTGTTAGAACCAGACGTAAGCCACAGACCCCAAGTCGTTGCGGTGTTGTATGCAAATTCAGCTCTTTCGCTTCCTTCACATGAGATCACAAATTTTCTGCTTTCAGCTCCTTAAGAGATATAATTACAAGCATGTCATGTTCACATGCTTTGTTGTTTGGAACGAACCTTAACATGCACACATAATACTTTTTCCCTTTCTCTTTCATATTGACACCATGACACATGGTTACTCAGTGAGTTAGCTTGTTGATTGTAATGGAATTTCTCAAAATCTCAAATCCATTTTCGCACTGTAAAAACGTCCTATATGCATCTAACTGTTTTTGATGAGGTCTCAAGTAATGTTTCCTTCTAATGGTTCTTCCATGAAGATGATGTTTGTGCATGCAACACTGCATATTAAAATGGTGCACATCCATTCCTATGGCAACTAACTCTTCCTGCAGAAGTTTGCTGTCATTTAGGGATGTTGCTTTGCTTTTTTGTCAGCATGCAGGCTGTTTTGTTTAAGTGTCCTTCTTCTTCCAGATCTTGCCTCGACTTCTAAGGCTCCCCTAAACTGGTGTTTCTTAATAGCGTTCCGAATAATGGAAACTTCGAGGCAGTTTAAATTTCAGATCGTCGATCACCTTCAGGGAGGAGCCTGTACTTGTTGACCGTTAGCACAAACTTTATTATATTCTGTAATTGTTATTCCCTATGATTATTCGAGGCAGAACTACTGTACAAATCTACTGTAATAATAATCTTGAGTTTTTATTCTGTTAATTCTTTTTCTTTTATTATTCGTTATTACTTTTATTATTCCTTATGTTTACCTTCTGCTCTATGTTTATGTTCTGTAAAGCTGCTTTGTGACAATGTCTATTGTAAAAAGCGCTATACAAATAAACTTGAATTGAATTGAATTATTATTGACTTGCCTATCAAGTCCTAATGAGGCGATTAACACCTGATGAGACTAGAGAAACTTTGCACAAGCCAAGCCATAATTATTTTTCTATTTATAAACTAATTGCGCATTAACATTTATATCAATTCAATAAAATATGTTATTTGGTCAGCGGTGACATAACACACTTCAAGATTTTCAGTGGAGTTGAGGTCAGGGATCTGTACACGTTAGTTCTTCTTCTGAAATCTTAGCAAACCATGTCTTCCTATTAATCAGACAGGAGCATTGTCCTGCTGGAGCAGGTTTTTGGTTTCCAGTCAATGGAAACTGTAAATTATACAGGACACAGACAAATTCTTTACAACAGTTATAGCAGGTGTAATAGCCAGTCTGGTCAGTCCACAAACCTGGCCATATAGTGTGCTTTTTTTTTTTCCCAGTGGTTATTTACCTTTATTTTTCCTGGAAGTCTCATTGAGATTAAAATCTCTTTTACAAGAGAGACCTGGCCAAGGTAGCAGCCATACAGTTTGACAACTTATTAAAATACAACAAATACAAAAATTAAAAGAAATTTTAAAACATAGAATCCTCTCAACAAAAACAATCACATTCATTCATTACCACTTTCTTTATGATGCCTTTAATTTCACCCATAGACACCAATTTCTCTAATTTTAAATCTTTTTGCAAATTATTCCATGCCAAAGGTCCAAAATAGGAAAATGCAGTTTTCCCCCAGTTCAGTAAAAACTCTAGGTACATTTAAAAGCAAACACTTTGAAGAGCGCAACTGGTAACTGCCAGAACTAACACAAAGAAGAGTACGAAGATACGCTGGAAGTTTACCTAGCATTGCTTTATAAATAAAAATGTACCAATGCTGTTTTCTTCGTATAGTTAGTGATGTCCAACCAACCATCTCATAAAGAATGCAATGATGAGTAAGGGTTTTTGAATTTGTAATAAAGCGTAAAGAAGCATGGTAAACTGAATCAAGACGTCTTAGAATGGACATACTGTATAGTAGAAAATGTCAAAACTTGACCAGGGTTTACGAGCTTTTCCAGAATGTGTTAATTAGTGACTGATTGTAAATTCCAACATGCTCCATGCTTATTTTATTTATTTTCAGGTGAACCTGACTGATTAAATTAGCCGGTGTAATCAGTTTCTGTGTTAAATACACCCCTACTTCCTCTTAAAATGAAGTAATTATTTGGAGGCAAACCCCATTAAGCTGTTTAATCACTGGAAAGGTCAGCCATGCTGTTTGGACGGCCAGAGTGTTTGCACTTGATGACTTTTTAAGAATTTTTTACCTCGAACTTCAGTGCTGACTAATAAGCAACACGACACTAATTCAATGCGGTAAAAGTATTTCAATTTAATAGCCTAAACTTAAAATATCCAGATGTCACGACAGGATTCTTAGCTCCATTTTTCCTTTTCTCAAAACCGACAAATGGAAAAAAAAAAGCACTTAAATAAATCAGGGTTATGATCAACGTGGAGAGTTTCGATATTCACACAGGCTGGATTAGCCGCTGTGCCCTCATTCTTATTGAATCTTTCATCAGGGTTGGCAGTCGACTGACATTAATATTTTCCGTTTCCTTTTTCATGGCCATTACAGTGAAGAAGAATCTGACACACGGACTTGAATGTGTCCTGGAGTTATACCCTCAGCTTGGCCGAGGAGTGACTCTAGTCTAGATCAAGCAATGAACTATGTGATTACTATTGAGACGGTTGATCTTGTGCTGTTGGTATTTTAATTACAACCATTCGAGCATGTCACTATGATGCACATGGTAACTTTTTGAAATGGAAGTATTCTGCCATTCTGACAGCAAAGTGAAAAGTAAAACAAGGACGAACGATACGACTCGCAGTGAAATTAACTTCCTCTTGAAGCAGATGTGCTGAAGCAGGGGCGGTTCTAGGGTTTCATCTTTAGGGGTTTTAGCCCTCAGTGAGAAGTTAAAACAAGAAGAGTTTTATATTATATATTATATGACTACATAGTAAGCCAAAAGTTATGGTATTATTTAAAATGGCAGAAGTGGACACCAAAATGTTATGCATGATGTAATGATGCCAGTCTTGAATCAAATCAGTTCATGTATGTGTGCATTCTCTACAAACAGTGTGTCCAATGAATGCAGTCATTATTAAAAAAAATATTGACAAGACAAAGACCAAATCACTCACTCACTCATTTTCTACCGCTTTATCCGAACTACCTCGGGTCACGGGGAGCCTGTGCCTATCTCAGGCGTCATCGGGCATCAAGGCAGGATACACCAAGACCAAATCAATAAATGTTATTTTTATTCAGTATTGAATGAATTGTTTGCATTAATATTTTGTTTGTGCTACAACTCTGGTCATAAGAATAGTGACATTTCACTGCTTTTGGTTGCCGTCTTTGCGGCTTTCCGCCGATTAACGTTATAGATAAACGCCTCCAGCTCTGACTGCGCGTGCACGCTGTGCGTACCTGTGCTTCTCAGTTCAAATAAAGCAGACAGCTGAAGACGCACTTTTGAAAGACTACAACACACGCGTGTAAAAGCAAAGTTAAAAAAAAAAAATCGATTTTGGATCAAACTGATAAATAATTTTCTTTCCCATCGACGGCATGTCCTGCATTTTAACGTGATTTTTATTGTTTATTTTTGAAAGTAAAAATGATCCTTATAGTTTTAGGGTGGCTGAGATTACAGACAGGGGGCTGAAGCCACCCTAAAAAAGGGCTAGAACCGCCCCTGGGCTGTAGGATTCGGTCGACTTGGCATCAATAGGAAGTCCAACATATTAGGACTTCATTGTCATTTTAGCAACGACCTGTAGACACCATTTTTCCTTAAGAATCATAAAATCCGCAGAATATGATTTTAATTGGCAGTGAATATAGACTAAGTGTCAAGACTAAGTTTTTTATTCTAAGGCCAGTTATAGCCTTGTGAACACGCTTTTATGCTTGGCAGTGATGATGATTGGACATTCAATTTCTTCCTATATTTTTGAGTCAGAATAAACACTTATATCCCAAATATCCCAAAAGTTGTGCTCGTATCCAAGAGCTTAGGGTTCCATCGGTCTGCAGTCTGTATTTTAATTCTATCTTCTGGTGCATGACATTCCCCAAAATATTCATCATCAATATTATGTAAAGCTATGACAAATTATTCAACTCAGGGTGAAATTAACCTCCTCCTCGAGCAGATGTGCTGAAGGACTCATTTGACTTGGCATTGCTGGGACGTCCTTCATAATAGCACTTAATTGTAATGTCGGCTATGGCCTGAGCTGGGATACAGACACCATTCTTAGCTGAGAAGCAGAAAATTGGTCCGAGTCTGATTTTAATTGGAGCAGGAATATAGACAGACTCGTTCCACAACCGAGCAAGTGGATCGCACAAAGTCCCCTTGACAAGCAGTATTTGAATTCAATATTGTCACGACATGCGCTATTAAGTTTCCCGGGATGGAGAATTAGCTGTGAAGAAACAATTCGTTTCTGAATTAAACAACAGTACTTCATTCCAAGATGAAGTAATTATGTGGAGGCGAAGCCATTAGGTTTTTTAATCACTGTAAAGGTCTACCAGTCTGTTTGACCACCCATATGTATTTGATGGCTATTTCATTATTTCTTCCATCAGTGCTGTTTTATATTCACTCTCAGTCCACTGGGTAGTGTCTGTCATCTTACAGTACGTTACATAAGTATTCATAAGTATCTGGAACTGACATAGAATTAATTAGGATTTTATGTTCTTAAGATAAACTAGCTATAATACTAAAGGCTGCATTAGGGTGAATAACATTTTTTATTGTGTAAACAAAATTATTAAAATTGTTAAAACTCTAATCTTAATCTCCATTTCAGTTCCAGGTTGTAAAACTACAGGATATGGAAACATCGCAACGGGGTGAATACTTATGCAAGGCATTTGCAAATTATCCAGCATAGTCATGAACATTAGTAACCATTTATTTGCGTACCGCATTCTATTCTACCTCAATTAGCAAGTCTTAAAGGTACATTTATGGCTTGGCTTGAATGCACAATACATGATAAATGATAATCAAGGGGAGCGATGGAAAAAGTATCACACCAGTACATATGAGTCATTGTTTGTCCTCTTTCCCATGAGCCTTAATGCCAGGTTATTTACCAGGTGGTTCTTAAAAATAGCACGGCTCTATATCACATTGGCACACACACTTTTTTTGGTCGCAAATGAGGAAAACTTACACAGAGGTCCTTCAAAAGTTAGAAGACAACTTTAAATGATCTTACGTTATTTTAAGAACATACATTATTTATCATCATATGTTATTTTTAACACAATAGAATAAATATGATATAAAACATTGGCACCTTATTGACCAAGATTATGGGCTTGGACTGGAGATGCTTTGGATAAAAATGTCTGCCAAATTAATCAGCGGAAAAATGATCATTAGCCCAGTTTCCTTATCGTCGCTGTTTATTGCAGCTGCAGTCACACACAGAGGCAATGAGTCATTCCACTGATAGATTTCTTCTTCCCCTAATGTCCATATTAGCATTCATGAGCTCACTCGTCAGCCAGCGATGGGCTCATCACACCGGCGTCAACTACAGCCATGAATTAATCACTACACCTCATCATTATACCTAGTTTTACTCCTGACACTTGACCGACATTGCTCGTTTTATTCATTTATTTTTCCAGAATGACAAAAATCAGTCAACATGCGTGATGATATTCGAGAATTAATTATTGACCGTGAATCCCGAAGAAATGTTTGTCCTCTATATAATATTCGCCAGGATACAATTTTATGTATTGTATTTGTTTAGACCACAGTGCTGATAAATGCTCGATTCTGATTAGTCAGCAAGTGTTGATATTAATCATTTTCTATAACTGTAGCTCTGAAAGTACTTCCTGCTACAGCTATATTTAAATAGAGTATGCTAGATTTTCACACATACTTGTACTAAGCTTCATGTGAACATATTCATTTGTTTTGTTTTACATAGGAGATTGTGGGGCTTTTTACACCTGGTCACTTCATGCGTTTTCTGTGATCAGATAGCTATCCGATGGTAAAAAGAGCAGGGCTAAATGCCCTCCGAAACGGTTTCGAAACGGATATAAAGCCGATCGCACAAACCCCTTCAGGAGGTGGTCTGGGACGCATTTCAGATGAAACTGGACAAGTGTAAATGAATGTGGTTGTTCAAGCCACATACGTCAGCGCTATACTCCTCCCAAACGGAAGTACGTCACTCGCAGGTGACTCGCGTGTCGTGCATCACGCCAGAAACAAATATGTTTTCCCACCAGTGCTGGCTCCGATCTTTCACCCAGGTGTCTCGTTTGGGCTTAAAATGCACTGCTGCTGCCAGCGAAAATGCCGCAAACAGTAAATACTGTTTTTTGTAGCGACTGCATACACCAAAGCGTGTTCCATTTCAATTACCCCGGAAATGAGGTAAAATATATTTGCATTTTGGGTGGGAGTAGAAAGATCGGATCGATATCCGATTCGCCGAGACGCGTTTATGTGGCCTAATGTAAATGGAACAGTTTTAACAAATCAGACAGCTATCGGATCAGAGACAACACATGAAGTGACCAGGTGTAAAAAGGCCCTTTTATTTATGTTTGGAAAAACGTGTGCCAGTTTTATCATAGTTTACCTTAACATTATCTACTGTGCTTGTACTATACATTGCACAACATTAGATGTAACTATAACTGTATAAAATGTATGCTATGTCATTCTTTGCCAGCACTGGGAAATTCCTATAAAACCTCAAGACAAAGACAGATATGCTTTACCTTTCTTTATTGTTTTCCTTTTGCATTCAGAGCACGTACAGACCCAAACAACCTCTCGCCAAATACAACCTGACCTCAAGGCATGCATAATCAATTTTCAGAATTACATTATTATAGAAAAACAAACCAAAACAGCAGCCCAATCTGTAACTCTAACCACTGAGTAGTCACAACTCACTGTATGTATTGAAGTAAACATCTGGATCACAGCCCACATCAGTTTCAACCATTCCTCAATACATTATTCTAAATAATCTTTACACACATTTAATTATCCTTATTGCTAAATAGAGGTCAAAGCAATTGCCCAATAATCACTAGCATTGTTGCATTATTGATTTATTTTAATACAACAGATTTATTTTGTACTGTACTTTACTTTTTGGCCTTGTTAGTGCATTGATGAGTTGAAGTCCCTGAAAACCAGTCCCAATTTAGATCGCCCAGAAGGATGACTTCAGAGTCCTTTCATTTATGTAAAATGTCTGAAATAGATTTGAAAGTGTCTTATGAGTCAGATAGGGATATGTTCCAGCCAACAACACTGATATGAGAATTCTTTGATACAGCCAAGTTGATGGCCAAAAACTTCAATCCCATATATTTAGTCGTTAAAAGATTTACAGAACTAACAATCTTGGATTCAACATACATTGCAACCCACCTCCTATTATTCTATTATTCATTCATTTCGACTGTATAGCTCTTTTAACAATAGACAAAATGCAGCTTTATATATATATATATATGTATGTATGTATGTATGTATGTATGTATGTATGTATAAATTCAGGGTGCATTTTTACATTTCAATGTTCAAGTCAGAGGCATCGGTGGCAAAGAAAAATCTCCAGAGCCAATATGTAGGAAGAAACTGGTTAGTGTGATTATAAATCTGTTCCCTTCTGTGTACTATGAGGTCCAAAGTGCAGTTACGTAACCAGAAATTTCATTCCAGATTTAACATGAAGTCCATATTGCTGAAGTCATCATCAGTTCACTGATGGCTTTAGTGGTACTATCCACATCTCATGTATCTCTAGGCTTTCCATGCAGAGTCACTGCCAATCTTTCCCAAACCGAACCATTCTATAGACACTGAAATCTATGGAGATTCATTCATTCATTCATTCATTCATTCATTCATTCATTCATTCATTCATTCATTCATTTTCTACTGCTTATCCAAATTATTTTTTCTCGGGTCACGGGCGTCATCGGGCATCAAGGCAGGATACACCCTGGACGGAGTGCCAACCCATCGCAGGGCACACACACACACACACACACACACACACTCTCATTCACACACACACTCACACACTACGGACAATTTTACAGAGATGCCAATCAACCTACCATGCATGTCTTTGGACTGGGGGAGGAAACCGAAGTACCCGGAGGAAACCCCAGAGGCACGGGGAGAACATGCAAACTCCACACACACAAGGCAGAGGTGGGAAACGAACCCCAACCCTGGAGGCAAACGTGCTAACCACTAAGCCACCGTGCCCCCCCCCCCCCCTCTATGGAGATTAATATCCATAAATATGAAGATATCCTTTACAACCAGAGAACCATTACTTCAGCATTTGTCATATTTACCCAGACCTAGATTATACCAATTTTAGGAGATCATCATTTTTCAAACATTTGAATGTATAAAACCAATAAAAGCATAACCATACATCACGATTTGATGACAGAAAATCATTTATCAGGACTGCCGACACGTACGAACTACAAGAAGTAGTCCTGTGAGATGGATAAATATTCATCTAACAGCATTAGGCTCTGAAGTTGAGTTCAGGATCTCGTCGACTTCCACACGAGTGTCTTTAACTGATGAAGTGGACTGATTGATTTACTGATAACTCGATCATGTTCATCTGAGAAGTTTAAAGATGTCTGAAGTATAATGAGCAGAATCACTCTCCCTGTTGTGCCCATTAAATTCATATAATTCAGTGTTGCACTGAATAAGCATCAGTAATATATTAAAAAATAAATGTCGCCTTATGAACAAAAAATCGATGTCATCTTAACTCTTTTTAGCAGGGGTAAAAAAAAGGGAATTTGTAGCTGTTTTGTTGTGTCCATGTTCAGCATTCGATTACTTTGTCAAGTCACAATCTACTGTGCGGGTTAATGGCATATATGAAAGTAGACACTGTACGGCTTTAAGCATTTGTATTTTTTCTTTTTTCATTAGTATTTCTGCTTTCCCTTGCTTACTGTACGAGGGTCAGTTTTTTCAGAGAAAACAGAACTTTTTTCTATCTTCAATGTAAACTGTGATATAAGCCCATTTCTACTCTATAAGATGCCCCAAGTGCTTCTTTATAAGCATCTAAAATTATTGGTTGAAAATCTTCAACCATGAAAATTCTGTGTAAGGTTATTCAAACAGATGTAAAAGCATCTCACGCTGAAATTGTGACAGTGTTCTAGACTCCAGGCACTGGACCAAAGGCAGGTTGAAACACAAGTCAAAATCATAGTTATTGTTCTATCCATTAGGTGAAAGTAACCTGGAGAAGCCTGAGGAAACCCCACATGGATACTGACAGTAACATGAGCTTAGGATCAAATACCAGACTGTAGAAACTACCGGATCACTTGTGTGAGGCGAGATACATTTTTAATAACAGATATAAACTATATTTTTGTTATAATTCTCTTGCCATTTTCTGTCTCCAACAGACTGATCCGTTGATCTATATCTTAAGCTGCCTGATCCCCGAGTTTCTTAATCTAGCTCATCAGTAGTTTTATGCTGATAACACTTTTACATCTTATAGATAGAGACTTTATGTAATCCTACTCTTGAATCTCTTATACTTCTAACACAACAGAACTGGAACACAGACTTCTGTTGCATTTAAAGTGCTGGAAGGCTGCCGTTCAGGTTATAAATACAGAGTGAAGGAAATGCAAAGCCATCCAAAGCCCTGTTCTGAAACGACACCTTGTTTAATATTTACTTTGGCACACCATAAAATGTGGTTTTTAAAGAGTGCAGAGATTATAATTTAGCTTAAAGTCTGATTCTCTTTACAGCAGGACATTAGACCTGGGGGATAAATGTAGCCTGTACGAATACAATAAATGCAGTAATGATCAGTAATGATGATTCCTTTATTTGATTTATAGGAAAATAACGATTTTATTTTTTTGATACCATACAGGGCTTGAGTTAATATTTAAGCAAGCTACAAATACAACGACTTATTTATTAGCCTGCTGTTTGTTTTTGCAGCATCTGGTAATACAAGCAGGCAATGCATTATATCCGGTATGATGGTTTTAGATGAATTGAGCAAGTAGTTCCACTTTATTTCTGAGCAGATGGCTGTTTAGTTCATCTGATCACGATGATTATTATTAGATGTGTAGTGAGACTTTTGCGTTGCAAACAGTTTGGCATGAGTAATAAATATACACTAAATTGCTGCACAATTGTAAAAGTAAGTCTTCTAATTTTATTCCATGATTTAAATGTTTCTCAGATACAGTATATCCTGATCAATGAATCGAAGCTTTATTAAAATAGGCAACATGACGGTGCAGTGGGAAGCGTTGCTGCGTCACGCTCCAGAAAACTGTCTTTGTCAGGTTTCTGTAAGTGTCCTCAGGCAGGCCTCCATGTCTCATGCGGATAATGCATTCTTATTTTGCTACAGTGTTCGATACTGATTTTATCCTAGTCTTGTTTTCAACAGGATGTAACCAGGTAACTGGTGACAGTTGTTGATGGCTACAATTTCCACCTTTGGTGGAGCATTTCCTCATACATCTGATCTAATATCCCAGCTTGTGTATTTCACAACCTAATGCTTTTACCAGAACCAAATATAACCTTGCCATTGGCCCAATCGACAGAGTTAGACCAAATATAAGCCTAAGAATATGTTTTCTGTCTCTGACAGCCAGTGCAGTATTGCACACCAATAAACCAAATCTTCTTTAAAGCGATTTGTTGCTGATCTTTTCCCGAAAAGGTCCCAGGGAATCACAGCAGTGAAAAATCTGCTCTCTAATAACAGATTACAGTAAGTCATACTGTGTGACAGTATCCTTGTAGCTGCACATAAAAAAAACTAAAGAAACTAGCTTTAAACATTAATAATATATAGGCTGAATGATTATATCTAGAGAGAATCATGTACGTGTTTTTCACTTATATCAGACTGATGCGAGTTTTTATTCAAATCCTACAGTAATTAGTAAACTGTCCCCATGAAACATGTTCATGCTTTAATGTGCTCCTTCCCTACACAAGACATTTATATGGTCATTCATACACTAGATCATGATATAGACAGGATACCATTCTCCAATAAAGTATCATTTTTATAATTATTGTTATTGTAGATTGTTCAAATAGATGAAGAGATTTAGTAAAAATCATTTGTCTTCTGAATGTTTTGCAAAATGTGTTGCATAGATTATGGAGTTTTGCTAAGTGCATTTCTAAGCTTTCTTTCTTTCTTTCTTTCTTTCTTTCTTTCTTTCTTTCTTTCTTTCTTTCTTTCTTTCTTTCTTTCTTTACTTACTTCTTAAGAACTTACTTCTTATAAGTGTTGTAAAATGCTGTAAGATTAACTACATTGTTTAACATGAAGCTGTCCCATCACTGTGGTGTTCTGCTTGGACATGAAGCCCACATTTGCCACTGGCCTAGTTACACTTATCCAGATGTCTAGAGATAATATTGATATTGCACTAGAAGACACTTTGATCTGCGGTTGATGGCAGTAAAACTTCAGCACCACGGACAGCGGTAAAATAGGTGCCACTTTTATTTTCTTAAAAAATGGACACAAGTAAAGTTTACAAGTAAAGAATTAATCAAGAAAGATTTTTTGGTTAAATAAACATTAAATCTGCATACACTCAATCAGTGACAGAAACAAACATTACAGCTTGTGTACAGCTATTTATCATATGCCCCAGCTTGCAATTATAGGATGGATTAATGCTTTAAAAGAAAATCTTTTCTTTCTTTATTCTATCATCCTTATTGTGAAGATAAAGCCCCATGAATGTATCATACTTCTCTGGTTGGCAGCTGAAGGCAAAAGAGAAGCACAAAACAGCTACATGCTGGATGAGGAAATGGGGAAGCTCTACACACCATTCCCTAAAGGCGTTCTTTATTTTTTGTCAAAGATTTCCCCAAAGAACCATCCACTCCAGCTTACTGCCGAGCGACCGACTCCCACAACAGCCAAAGAGAGCACCTTGAGCACAACGAGCACATCAGCCAAATTTAGGCAGCTCCCACCACCTGCACTCATTCTGTAACGATGCGTCGTGAGGTTGAGGATCCATTTGCAGATATATTGCACACTCTTATAATAACAACAGGCAGGTTCAAAGAAACGGCAGACACAACAACGTAGGCAAGGCAGAAACGGGGTCGATAATAACAGGCAGAAGGCCGGGACAGTCGGCGAACAATCGTAAACACAAACACAGAAATAGATCAAGAAACAGGGAATCAGAAACAGACAGGAAACGCTCAGAATGACAGTCGGAGCAAGTCGAGACTTCTCACCGATTTCAAGTTCAAGTTCCTTTAAATAGGAAGTGGGTGATTGGAACCAGGTGGTGGTGTAATCAGTCCCGGTGAAGGGTTATGGGAAGCGTAGTCCGGAAGTGGTTAATATTCAGGCGAACGTTCCATCTGGTGGCGCTTCGAGGATGAGGCCGGTGCCTCATTAATGACAATTCACTTCCTCTTTCCATTTAAATAAAAAAATTAATAAAGTATTGAAGAAAATCTGCATATTTCTAAAATAGTTAGCAATTTGATTGTTCTGCTAAGCTCTATCCTTACTCAGTGGCCATGTTGATTAGTACTGGAGAGTACTTACTTCTATGTTTCCGAGATAAAATGACATTACAAGTTATGGCTAAAAGCTTGTAGTGTGTTATGTAGGGAATGAAATGTCCTGTGCTGTAGGAAAATAATCATTGACAGGGTGGAGGGATGCATCTCCATGTGAATCAGAGTTCCTCATACAGGTACAATGGTGATTTCCCATTAGCAGTGTTTGATTTTTGTTGTATTATATACAATAATATTAACCAATAATATGTTCTCGAGTCATTTTCATCCATGGTCATTCAGATGCACATCATTTGATGCAAAATTCAGACTGGTAACATTATCATTATGATATTATATTGTTGAGGGCACAATTATGTGGTTAGCACGTTTGCCTCACACCTCCATGGTCGGGGTTCGATTCCTGCCTCCGCCTTGTGTGTGGAGTTTGCGTGTTGTCCCTGTGCCTCTGGGGTTTCCTCCGGGTACTCCGGTTTCCTCCCCCGGTCCAAAGACATGCATGGTAGGTTGATTGGCATCTCTGGAAAATTGTCCGTAGTGAATGAGAGTGTGTGTGTGTGTGCCCTGCGATGGGTTGGCACTCCATCCAGGGTGTATCCTGCCTTGATGCCTGATGACGCCTGAGATAGGCACAGGCTCCCCGTGACCCGAGGTAGTTCGGATAAAGTGGTAGAAAATGAATGAATGAATGAATGAATTATATTGTTAATGTAAATGGTTGGATTTAGTAATTTCACTTCTTTCTTAATTTCTCTCTCTCTCTCTCTCTCTCTCTCTCTCTCTCTCTCTCTCTCACACACACACACACACACACACACACACACACACACACACACACACACACACACACACACACAAGTAATTCCCTTATAGAATTTTCACCTGTTTGCATTTGTTAAGTAACAGCACTTCTGAATCTGTTTATATTTAAATAAAACTTTTAATAGATGCTGCATCTGCCATAATGCAGTCAATGTGAATGTCCTGTTTCCATAGAAACAGTAATGTAGGATGATAATTAGGATGAGCTCTCTAATAAAAAAAAACTGTTGTTTGAATTACAGCCAGAACAACTGTCACAGGTGCTCTAAGGGAAAATGAACGAACATTTTCTGGCCAGTCAGGTTTGATAGCACTTAGGTTCAGGTTGTGTGTTGTTAGCTGTATAAAATTTTCCACAGCATTGGCTGCATCTTAGTTAAATTCACTGGTTTATTAGAGGAAAACTGAGTGTGTAGTGCATGTGCTCACTCTCAGGACACTTCAGGAGTTGCATCCTGGATGTCATCCAGAATTTCCAAGTGCCTGATCAGCAGTCAGTAGACTGACTCTTTTGAACTTCCTTGAGTCTCGGCTTAGTTGTTGAAAGTACCTGATGCTTTTGAGGAACACACGCTATAAACTCCTTGAAGGGCAGCCTGTGATTCTTCACTGCCAGGAGAAAGATGTGGGGAAATTTGTCAAACAACATAAATAGCTTTCAGTTCATGCCCTTGTGCTGTGAATAGTGTAACACATTGCATGAGAGAAAAAGGATAGACAGCGATGAAAAGCTTTAGTGTGGTGATACATGCGGATATCACCATGTTTGATGTCCTCTGTTTAACTGCAAGGCTGTTTAGCCATCTTAACTGAGGTAATGGCCATTAAAGATGTACCAAATCCAAAATATAGGAAGTGTATAGAATACAGTAGATGCTGTACTGTTATTTAAATTCTAGCCAAAACATGACAAATTCACATGGAGATGATCATCAAAATTATTGTCATGTGTCACAAAGCCACTGATGGCTGTCTGTCTTAACATGACACAAATAACAAGTAACATTTCTTTAAGCCTCCGTAAGCTATCCAACTTATCGCAAAAACAATTTTCTCAATAGGAAGCCGAACGAATGACCTGTTATGTTGTAATCACGACTGGGAAACGATATAAGGAGATGGAAACAATCCTATATATTCAACATGGGGAAGGTTTTTCTACTGAATGTTGAGCTTTGTTCGTTTGCCTAAACGCAGCAAAATGTTAGTGCTCAGTTTTGGCATTGCTTAATTATTATCTGTATATTTGCCAACATAATGTTATTAATTCATCATAAATGTTTACACAGTACAGGCCTTTATGAATGGTGAAAAAAAAACTTTAAAATGGAAAAATACCATTATAAATATAAATGCTAATATCAATGAATGGAATTATAAAGAAATAGAAAACTAAACCCCACCCCATCTGTACATCCATAACCATTCTAAAATTATGCTAATAGAATGATGTGAATTTAGAACTTTGTAAACCCTTTCTAAGATAAAAATATCCAAAATAATCCAGAATGAGGTGAACTCTGGATTAAAAAAAAGAAAGAAAGCAAGACAAAAATGTGCTTGTGTTATAACAAGAGTCATAGTTACAGTAACAACATTTTCAGCACATGTAGTCAGTAGCTGAATTTATAGCCCTGAGTTTATTGCTCTATTTTGCCCCTTGTGTAAAACTGAGACTAGCTCTGGTTTCAAATCTTACAATTCAATCATCTCTCGCAAAGCTATTTTAATTTAGACCATGGATGCTAAATTCACTCTGTGTCCCAGATAAGAACATTTATAAGGCTAGTCCTGGGCCATGGGCCATATATTTGACACGCCAGGACAAAATTAGCCATTTATCAAACAGTTAATGCATATTGGTCAATTCGTGTCCACATCCATCACTATGATTGTGAGCAGAAGGAATTCTATGGACTCTGCTTATGATTTAGTACGAAAAATATATAGAATAGCAATTAAAGTGTTCTGTATATAGATTTAGGGCTTACAAAATACATAAACCATCATTATATCATATAGACTACAACACAATAACTACAAGCAAAATATGAAGATATAGATTTTTAACAAAAAGTCTACAAAAAAAGTCTACAAAAATAAATAAATAAATAACAAGCTACATATTTTTATTACATGCTCCAAATCTCATTGCCAAATTCTAGTTGGCTGCTTGCACAATTGATGTTTGTTTTGTTTTGGGGTTTATTTTCCAAGCCAGCAATCATGTCATATGTCTTTTAAATAGAAAAGATGAACTTTCAGATAACCAGCTCTCCGATTCAAGCCCCAAAATAAGTTATCCCCAATGGACACAAAATCTTAAGGAGTGCTAGACTCCTGGAGGGTGCACTTACTTTTCATGACTGTCCCCGAGTAGATAAAAAAAAATCTGCCTTAGCCACTAATTCATGTGTATGATTTTTCTTAAGGTCACTGGTGGGTTTTTTTGGTCCAACTGGCCCTGCTCACTTATTATCTGGATATGTGGTGGTTCAAGTAGTTAAAGCTCTGGGTTAAGGATCCGGGTTCAAGCCCCAGAACTGCCAAGCTGCCACAGTTTGACCCATTAACATAGGGCCCTTATAGCCCTCTCTGCTCCATCTGAATGAATCAGGTGCTGTATCATGACTGGTGCTGTGCTCTGACCCCAACATCCAAAATTTGGGATTTGCAAATAAATAATTTAACTGTGCTGTAATGTACTGTATATGTGACAAAATATTTTTTAAATAGTATAAAAATCCATACAGATGCAGATATCCCAATTTATTATAAGAACAAACAGCCTCATGAGCAACGGTGGCTTAGTGGGTAGCACGTTCGCCTCACACCGGGGTTCGATTCCCGCCTCCGCCTTCTGGGTAGCACGTTCGCCTCACACCGGGGTTCGATTCCCGCCTCCGCCTTGTGTGTGCGGAGTTTGCATGTTCTCCCCGTGCCTCGGGGGTTTCCTCCGGGTACTCCGGTTTCCTCCCCCGATCCAAAGACATGCACGGTAGGTTGATTGGCATCTCTGGAAAATTGTCCGTTGTGTGTGAGTGTATGAGAGTGTGTGTGTGCCTTGCGATGGGTTGGCACTCCGTCCAGGGTGTATCCTGCCTCGATGCCCGATGACGCCTGAGATAGGCACAGGCTCCCCGTGACCCGAGAAGTTCGGATAAGCAGTAGAAAATGAGTGAGTGAGTGAGTGAGTGAGAGCCTCATGAGCACAAGATTCTGCCATTTTTGGATATTCATGTATTAAAATTATAGTGTTATTTTTAATGTGATCATTATCTGGATATGTGTAGCATAATGTTATTAATTTATCATAAATATCAACACAATTCAGGCATTTTGAAAAAATTCAAATGGAGATATGCCGTTTTCTTATAACGCCAATAAATCCCTCGATTTATTAGAAGCTGTAACTTTTGGCCAGTCAAATCCAAGACAGCTGCAAAATTGATGTTGGAACTTTTTTTTTTTTTTTTTTTTGCTAGGGTTACATTACTTAACCTGCATTTGTTACCCCTTGATTATTTCGTTATTAGATTATCACCACCACTTTTATTATGAGAGCTCTGCTTCCTCCTTTTCTCTCATTCAGTTATCCACGTAGATAAGTAAGTAAAGTCCTTTCATTTTATTTCGACAGCAACTTTCACAGCAATTCAAACGTGGAGAATACAGGAGGTGGAGAATACAGTCTCAGTACTGAATGACAGGAGTTGTTTATTTTTCTAAATGAATGTAATTGTCAGCATTTTCTGATTTGCTCAAACCCACATACAGTACAGTACGTATATCAGCAACTGTTCTATGAATGAAGTGTATCTTCGACCACGTTTTAATAGTCAGCAAACTAGCTAACTGAGTAATATGTTATGGTATCAAAATAATAGAAAAATAAAAAAAAGAAATATTCATGAATAAACCTGGCATTGTCGATGAATTATGTTCTTTCTGACAACAAAGAATGTGAGCATGACATAATCTTATTTACCACGAGAAGTACTTTAGGATAGCTGATAAAGGAGGATAATTGAACCTATCCATAATTTCACCTCTCACTGACTCGGATTATTTTTGAACCAAATGATTGAGTTCCTTTATTTTGTAATGCACAGCAATTCAAATAAACCTGTCCAAGTCCCACATGCTGGCGAGCTGTACCCTGCTTTCCTGGTATAATGCTGTACATGAACTCTGTATATGCCTGAAGTAGGTTTTGCCTTAGTTTTGTCATTAAATAATATTGTTTGCCAAAGTGTCTGAGAAATAGAGAAGAGTAAACATCTTCTGTTTCTCATCAGTCACTGTAACGTCGTGTACCAGTCATTTTAGATTTCATGTCCCAGGCACCCTAAATTTCTACATTCTACTCCTCAATTAACCGATGAGCAACGCAGTTTTACACCCACACCTGGCTCCAGAATGTCTGGAGTCTCCACAAAGACCAGATAACCCCATGCGGCTCATTGGGGCCTGCAAACAGAACTCTTTCACACACACACACACACACACACACACACGCAAACACACACACACACGCACACAACGCAATGAGACATTCCGTTTACTAATAAAACCCAAGATAAGGTACTCTAAGGTTCTCATTCTTATAACCCTTTTTGTAATGTGTCCTTCTTTTAAGGCTTGCCTGACTTAAAATTATTTGCTCCTTAATTTCCTGACAAGGGTGTATTTTATTCATGTGTCAGAAAACAACATTGTATTTTAAAATCCGTTATACTCTATCATCATATCTTACTGATCATGGCATGTTAATGTATACCTGTTCTAATGCCGTATGCCCCTTTAAGGTCTGATGTCAGAATGTATACGAAGCTATCGTTTTCTTTTTACTTCCCTAATGAAAGTGCATCTTGTTTATGTTTCATTTTTGTTTCTTTGCCTTTATCTTTGCCTTGATTAATGATCTATGTATGTAATGTACCGCTGCCTTCATACCGTCATTACCCTTCATGTTTAGTATCCAAATGACCACAAAATTATCGGTTACTCATTTTTCAAGCACTGGTGTATTTTATTTGAGCACGAAAGGCGCCATACCATCTTAATACACCCTGGATCAAACTTTAAAGTCATCTAAAAGTTTGATAGCTAAACCACACCCACAGACACCTGAAACAAAGGGAGTTTTTCCCTTAAAAATCCTGACCGAAGTATTGGTCATCTTCCCAAAGATGGGTGGAGTTCGCAACCTTTAAATTGTCAGAAACACCACTAATCCGTGGTCAGACTTCAGAAACAGCTTCAAGACGACTCCATCTTCCTTCAAAAAAAGTTCCAGCAAGCTTCACTTCCAAGAACGTCAACTGCTCTGATCTTCAGGAGAACTTGGAAGAACGTCTGACCCCACCCTAACTGACTTTTCAGAGATTTCTCTGTTGCATCTGGACTCTTGTGCAGTAAGCCAATACAAGTAACCGTTTCCTTTACCAACCAATTTAGATGCGTAATTTTAAGTAGGAATCTTTCATTGAATCTTAAGGTGAATTTAAGTTTCTGTGACGATTTCCCAGTTAGAGTGTGATTTAATTTTGAAGTCTAAGCTTGCCATTTCCTTTCCTTCCTTTCTCTAGTTTCTTCTTTCCAGTCTCTTCCTCCCTTTCCCCAATTTTAATTTCTTTTGTTTTATTTTATTTTCATTTCCGTTTTCCCTATTTCTTTTGTTTGTTTGTGTAGTTAGTTTTATGTTGTGTTTGTCTCATTCATTAAATGTCATAATTTTGAGCCACAGGTGATTTGTCTCTGAGTATCGCTCACAAATTAAGGTACCTGCAATATCTGGTCTGAACTACATGCTCTATTAAGTTTATTTAAGGTTATTTAAATTTAATTTAGTAAAAGAAGTTAGTTTAATACAGTAAAAGAAGAGCGAATCTTTCTTGGCCGGGAAGATACCGCCTTCATAGAATTAATAAAGGTTACACGGCCTGTTCGCCGGACGAACAGACCAAATAAGCGTAACGTTAATTCCAGTACCGTTAATTTCAACTTAGGTTAAAATATTTGGAAGTCACTATAACACATTATAGTTACTTATAAATATTTACCTTGCTTTGCGAGCCAAAATCGCTACATCACTGTAGGTTAAAATAAAGATAAAAAAATAAATAAAAAGTAAAAGGACTTTTCTAGGCCTGTATCTTAAAGTATGCGTTTTTGTGGGCTTTTATGAGGGTTCTACAGCAAAATTCCTCTCATCATTCCTTTGTCTATTTCACTTGACTTCTTCTTTTGCTTTATCTTTGATCCACAGCCAAATTCACAGCCAAATTCAATATCATAGTGTAAAGTAACCATTTTGCTATCTATAATTCAGTTACACAGCAGGGGTCTGAGTTCTAAAGCAGTTGTGCTGTGAACGACAAGTGGTCAGAGAACTCATCAGTGGTGAAACGCTCTGAACCGAGCTCCTTTTTAAAGTCCGATTATTTTGTGAACACCAAAAGCACCATAGGAAACAGCTGCAAATGACCTTGCTGCTTCTTTTGGTGTTCACAACACAAGTGGATTCACGCAACGGGGACTTGGTTCTCTTTCTGGACATTTGCCCATTGATAAGAGCTCTCTCTCGGACCATTTGTTGAGCTCTTTTTTGTAAAACACTGAATTATGGATAAGGTGATTAAAAATTCATTTATTTTATCATCCAGCTGTGGATGAAAAATTCAGATTGGAATCTGAATCTAAAAAGAATTGAAGTGAAATGCCAAAAGTATCTGTGGTAAAAAAATAAAAAGAGGAGTAGAATGTTGTTGCAGCATCGTTAAAATTCATGCTTCATGCCTACATTCATAGTCCTACATTCATAGTCCTACATTCAAATATATCATGTAATTTATCCATAACACATCCATTATTCAGTATATATCAAAAGTGATATATAGTTAATTACATTGAGTGATATATATGATATATATAATGTACATTTACACCATTTGGCAAACGCCGTTATACAGTGCTACTTACATTTTATACAACTGAGTATTTGAGGGCCTCGCTCAGGGGCCCAGCATGGTCAACAGCAACACCTTAACCACTAGGCTACCACATCTATCGAAAGTCACAGCTAGCAATGGGGTCACTTACATTTACAGCATTTGAGGACAACCTTATCCAGAGCAAAACACATCGGATCTCGCCCCCATTGCAGGTTTTTCGCCTACATGACCTACCCAACAAAAAGTGGTACAGCTCCCACATACTTTGGGACACACAGGGGTGAGCCTGGTCTCATTGGAAAGAAGAGATTATCTAGTTTCAGGTTTTCATTTCCGCCTGGGTTGTTTACCTGATAAACTGATTAATCTTATTTTTCTGGAACATGTTCGGGACCAAATAACAACTGAGGGTCATAGCCACATGTCTTGGCTTTCACCAAAAAAAAAATTCAAGTCAAAAGACCCAAAAATGGCTTCAATAAAAATATTTTTCTACGGACATGGTCGTCCGGTCCAGTGTTTTTGTGTACTTGTTTACTGTATAACTTTGAATTAAAAGACTGCATGCTCAGTTTAAAAGGCCTAAAACACACAGAGCCTCTCTGTCTACAAGTCTGGTGTGAAAAAAGGCCTGTAACCTGACACCCTGAGCTGTGAGAGTGAGAAAAGGTCGAGGATTGCGCAATAATTCTTGTGCGCACCTTTTTCACGCAGATCCAGGCAGAGGAGACGTGGCA
The DNA here is from genome assembly GCF_022655615.1 of Tachysurus fulvidraco. Classification (NCBI taxonomy): domain Eukaryota; kingdom Metazoa; phylum Chordata; class Actinopteri; order Siluriformes; family Bagridae; genus Tachysurus; species Tachysurus fulvidraco. The sequence continues at coordinate 6,342,846 of NC_062519.1, read as the reverse complement.
TGTTGCATACCGTTGGAATCGTCTCCTTATTGGCTAAAGAGCTGTAGAGGTCCCGGCCCATTTCATTGCTATTGGAAGGAGTAATTGTCAGTCAAAGGCGGGTTCCCAAAAAATGATGTCATGACATCATTGGCTTCTCAGCCGTCTATCTCTGCCATACAAGCACCGATTGGCTCAAGTGAGGGCTTGTTTGATTCGTTAGGACCTGGGCTATAAATATGATAAAGTTTTCAGAACACAAACGGAATATTTGCGGGGATTAATTTATTAATTAATTAATTTTGCGGGGATTGGATTAAAAGGCTTACAGATTCCAGTTCCTTGGACCTGTGTGGATTTTTGTGGAATATTTGTTTTGGAAAATATTACCCCAGTGAAGAAAGGGAAGCGTCTAAAGGTAAGGGAAAAACTGGTCTAGCGCCACCTAGGTCAGTTTTCTCCAAAAAATCTTTCTAATAGTCTGACGGCTATGAATCATATTATGCTTTGTGTGTGGGCTTAAGAAAATCTTGAGAGTATATAAACTTTACTAGGTAAATAGTTTTTTTTCCGTGTTTTTAGAGGATTTAATGCTTTAAAGCTGAAATGAAGCTTGTTTCTGGCTCATCCCCTAGTGGCCACTTTGGGCACGGCAATCCGTAAGAACAACAACAAAAAAAAAACTGTAAAGTTGAGGGCCTTGCTTAAGGGCCAGCAGTGGCAGCTTGGTGGACCTGAGGTTTGAGATTTCATAGAAAACTCCTCAACCACTGAGCTACCATATATATTAGCCATTTAAATAACATAGAGTTATCTTTCCTGTTATTTTTTATTACTATTTTGAAACACAAGACTAAAATAAGGAAATCCAAATAGGTCAAGTTAAACCATGGACTCCATTTCCCATCATATACTGCAGCTTACACACACGACCCTACTGGACTGTACTTCCACAATCACAATCACTGAACAGCTGATTGTCTAGACCTGATTTCACACTCACAATATATAAAGAGGTTGGCAGGCAAACAGTGCCAAGTTGCAATGTTGTGCCATTATGTGGAGATTTATAGTTGGCCAGGGACATGTGTATAGAAAATGAAAATTCTTTAAAATGTCCAATATTTTAAACGAAAAGGAAATGGTTTCACTATACACATTAATAAATTGTCTATTTACGTTTACGTCTCAAAATAATTAAAAAATAATAATAAAAAAAAAACATCCTACATAATTTCATACAAATACCAGGTGTGAAGAATTTTTATGTAGTTAATAATTTTATATTTTATTATTTTATATAAAACATTTTTTTCTGTTTCCTAATGTTTATACTGAGTCGTACATGCAAAGGAAACACTCAAAACTTATTTAGATAATGCTCAAAACTGAAATAAGAGAATAACAAAAAAACATGAACAATGGCCACAACGAGTGAAAAAAGAACTTGACACGTAAACATCAGGAATATGGAAAAATAACATTAGCTTGATCTTAAATAATTAAATCATGTATCTTTAATAGATGAATGAATGAATGAATGAATGAATGAATAAATAAATAAATAAATGCCATACATACACATTTAGTATAAATGCTGCGTAATCAATAAAGAATAAAACCAGCCCCATGTGTAATCTATGTCAAATCTATGTACAAAACAAAATATTAAATATCACTGCTAACAAATGTACTATAGAGCAAATCATGAACAGGCCTGAGTGTAATACTTTTTGGTTTGCAGTTTCCAGACACGGAACATGTTTGGCTTGGGCACAATGCGTTCATTCTAAACACTTTTATCACTTTGTCTTATCCTCCTGGTGTGCTTTCAAAGCTGCAACAAATATTGAACAGTTCACACTGGGGCCACCTTAATTATGTTGTTTTAGCCCAGCAGTGTTGATATAATGCATGATTTATGTCTTGTATTTATGCCAGACGTTATTAGACAGAGGCCAAGATTCCAGCATTTATTTTCTGCTCTGATTATTGGCATCTTTCCCAGTGGTTCCTTGTGCTCGTGTAACCTTGTGTGTTTGTTACTGAGCTACTTGTACTTATAAAGAAGGGACTCTTTAGGGAGTTCACTGGATTTGTACCTAGTGGTTTTAATCTGACAATAATTATTTATCTTTGTTAGACATGCTATGTGCCCTAGCGCATTAATCTTACATGGCTCTGGGTAAAGAATTGCACCAACACTTTTCACCCATATATCTTTCACATAGAAGCAGAACAGTACAAAGAGATTAGAGATGTTAGTGACTACTGACCTTTGAATATAACCCCAGGCTTACAATTAGGAAAGAATTGCAAAGTTTGGCACCACTAACAGACCTAAACAACTAGGAATGGCTTTAATGAAGTTGTGTAAACAAGAATCTCATCAATGCAATAATGTTCACAGAGAGAAATGAGCTCTCTTATAAGTCTGCTTGTATTGTGAACCCCAAAGACACCAGCTGCAAATGTCCTCACTACTTCAGCTATTCACGATGCAGGTGGGCTCGAACGTTTTGAAGGTTTTTTTTCATTGAGACCAGTTGTTAATCACATTAAAACTACAGTATGAAATGCAATTTCTCATATTCCTTATCGTTTTTTGTCGACTGGAGCATTGTAATCTCCATGCACCTCTTTACTGCCTTACATCACACAATAATTATGTTCTTATCCAGATACAGGAAAACATGAAATCATCTTTTAGCCTAAAGTGTTCAGAAGCTGTGGGACTACAAATTCATCAATATTCTGTTGCTTGCTATGAGTTTCTCTTTCACTGGCAATTGTTATGAGGTTACTTATGGGTACAACGATTGTAAACAACACACAGACTAAAACCTTACTATAAACTCAATCCAAATGAAAATGGAAATACTAAACGACCATCCAGCCATACTTGAGAGAACCGTACAGGAAACGTACAGGGATACGAGACATGGACTTTTGGTATAGCTAAAGGGTTTTAAAAAAAAGTCTAAATACCGAAAAGTGCCGGAAGAAAGCTTCTGAAAAAGGTAGAGGTCAGGGAGTTTAGATTAAGATTAAGAAATGTCCGCGTCAACCTTGCTTCAGAAGGCGAGCTCGAACCTGTTGTCATATTAGCTCTCAATGTGATGAAGGATTTTTCTGCGTAACCATTTCACCTAGACATCATGACCCCTGAATGGCTCCTACATATAAATCTTATGTGTTTTCTGTTTAGATCATGTGCAGGAATGGATTATAAAAGCAAACAATTTGTAAGGTATAGTGTTGGTTTCTGTAGTTACCTCAGGATACACTGATGTAAAAGTGTTCTTACAAATCTGATTGGCATTGCTTGTAAATTTGATAATACATTTTTTTATATGTTGACCGTGATTTTTCCCTGTTTTGTTAACTGCTGATACAACCACTGGCCAAAGCCACTATTCTGATGATCTGCTGCGTGATCAGTGGGCAAGAGAAAATACCTTTAATTTGACTGTGTTCTGGGACTTTATCCCTCTTACTAATCAGATCAAATTCTATTAGCTTCCTAGACAGTGGATGAAAAACCATGACTCACTGTTACTCCAACGTCAAGAGAGGAGTCAGGTCTGTTTCGTGATCTTATTTTGGGATATCGGACTCTTTGTCCATGTTCAAGCTGCCTGGTTTTAAACAAGATTCATCTTAAAGGCAGCACACAGCTGATTGTAGAAAAGACACACAGTTTGGAATCCCGAGTTGTACTTTTGTTTAGTTTCTTTGTTAAATACACATAACTTTTACAGTCCTATCCTAAACTGAGTCTGTATTGTAAATAATATTTAAATCCAAATGTTCTTTGGACCAAGGTTCAAAACTTTATGGCAGATGGTTTGATTCTTTGTGCCAACCAAATGGCTCCTTTTTTTACTGAATAACCTAAATAAATAAAACTAATAAGTCTGTAGAAAGCAACAGCCACTTGTTTTGAACAGCCACTTCTTGCTTATTTGATTTAAAAATTATTTAAGCTGCTTGTGTTATCAAAGCCATTTTCGTCTTTTGTCTTTGTGTCTGTGTTTTTACAATTGCTAAGTTCATTTTGGATAATTCTGTATGCTGTTTTCATCTTTTGCATGATTTTAACATTTTGTATTTGGGATTATGATTTTACTGGACTTAGTGTCCAGCACACTTACCTCACACTTAAACGGTTAGGTTTCATATCCCACCTACATATGATGTGTGTACCTGTAGTTTGTATTTACTCCTCGCACTACAGAGTTTCTTCTGAGTACTTTGGTTTCCTCCCTCAGTCCAAGAACAAGTTGTGGGCTCATTGGCATGTGCTATTGTCCCCTGTGATGGGTTGGCATTCAGAATGGTACAGGATGTTATGTAGCATGTACCCTGAATCCCCTGGCATAGGCTCCAGACTCCCAGTGAACCTGTGAGGAATAAGATGTGTAGAAGATGGACGGACGGACGGATGGACAGATGGACGGATGGATGAATGTATGCACGGAATATACTTTGCTCATGCCAACTCTAAGCCAAATGTATTACAACTGTGAGGTCTCTCCCAAACCATCTTATGGTAGTAAAGCCTGGAAATTGTGATTGAGAAGACCTTAGAATATTGGCTTACCTAGGTTCTGTTACAAATACTTAATTCACTGCATTGTGGCTAATGAGAGAATGTTATTTGGAAGCCCTAAATACTTAGTCTAGGATTTTATTCGTAGACAAGATTCCCAAGTCTTTACCAACTTGTGAATATATCTCAAAGAGCTGGAGGGTCAAAGAGTCACTCTTTGTTTCCTAAAGACTCTGTACTCCCTTTTTATCTATTTTAATTATATCCCAAATATTTTAAATGTTGCTCTCTTAAAGGGGCCATAATTTGTAGATGAGAAAACGATGGTCTGCCTCATCTCCAACAACAAAAAATTCAAGTTTACAGAGGGAGGTATTCTGTTTCATAGCAAGATGAATGCACAACTATCTGCAGCTCAGCATGTACAAAAGCAGACTTACTAGCCAACTTCCTGTAAATAAAAGGTGCAACAGTGGGTTTAATTGATCTCCTGGGGTCCATCATCTCCATCGTCCTATGATATAATGGTAATGGTTACCCCATTGTCAGAAAGCAGTCTTTTCTTCTCGGGTCAACCAAGTCAATCTCATTTCTGCTCTGCCTCGTTACCTCCATCACTGTCAGGTTCTGCTCGGTTTCCTCTCCCTTCAAGACAAAGGTGCAGCATGTGATTCACTCCGCTGAGAAGGTTATTGCCTGCCAGCTTTCCTCCATCAAAGCTCTGTATGTTTCAGAAGAAGATAAAGAGCAAAAACCTGCATGGATCCTGTCCCCCTGGCAATCACATCTTTAACAAACCAACTATACTAGGAGAGTTCATGACCAGTGCAACCCACATTAACCATAAGTTCACTTTCTTCCCTAAAGCTAATGTATTTTTTAAACGTATATCACTTATCTTACTCACTTTTCCTATTCTTCGTCTTTTCTCGGTTTCTTCTAAACTAAACTATGCTAGCAGACAAATTTATCCAGCTGTTAAATTGTTTACTGAGATTCTGCTACTTCTGTTATTCTATTATCTCACTCATTCGTTATCCTTAGATTATGGTTCTGTGCCAGTTTTTGGTCACAGATTCTGAACTACGGTTACAATGTAACCTGGAAAATTGTGCAATTACTTAGTGTGTTTTTAAATTACATTCTGCTACGACCATTATTATGTCTGTGTTTATCCATTATCCTTTTCTGTGCCAATTTTAAAAAAGGAAATGGTATTCACCAGCACACACAAAAGTGATCCTTATAGTAAAATAATTATGTAGAAATGTTCACATATTTATTTATACTATACTTCCTATTATTCATGATATAAGCACTATTTTCTTTGTACTATTTATTCTTATTTTTTTTTTTACAGTTTCTCTGTAATTTGTCTGAACTATTAATAAAAACCTAAAAGTTTTCATTTAATATCGTGCTACTTTTTATGATATTTTCTTGTGAGGGAAATCAGCCCAAATGAGTGCATATACAGTACTTTGGCATTGACATCCTCCAAATAAACTTTACAAACTTGGCATTTTAAAAATGTTCTGGTGAAGAATAAATGAATGAATGAATGAATGAATGAATGAATGAATGAATACTATATGTACCTAATTGTCACGCATTTTATACCTTATGTCTTTTACCAATAGTGTTGAATCTCCATGGGATCTAGTATATAAAAAAATCCTTTTATAATCTTTTTAAAAATCTTATTTATACTACTACTACTACTACTATTATTATTATTATTATTATTATTATTATTATTATTATTATTATTATTATTATTAATAATAATAATAAATAATCATAATATTCATCATAATAACAACAACAATAATAATAATAATAATAGTAATAATAGTAATAATAATAATAATAATAATAGTAGTACTACTATGACTACTACTACTACTACTACTACTACTATTATTATTATTAACAACGACAACAACAACGACGACAACAAGATTTTTAAAAAGATTATTATAAAAGGATTTTTTTATATACTAGGTCCCATGGAGATTCAACACTATTGGTAAAAGACATAAGGTATAAAATGCGTGACAATTAGGTACATACAGTATTCATTATTATTATTATTGTTGTTGTTGTTGTTGTTGTTGTTGTTTTTTTATTATTATTATTGTTGTTATTGTTATTATTATTAATAACAACAATAATAAGCAGAAGAAAAAGGAGAAGAATGCATTCAATATACATGAATGCTATGCAATATACATGTGATATCTGTATATTTCACAGACAGCTGTGCAGCCTCAGATAAAGTCAGTAACACAGAAACAACTTCTGAGTATAGCATTGTTTATTGTGATTATTATTATACATTTTTCATATAGATACAGTTATTCAGCTTTATAAATTTGATCACAGAAGGCAGTTACTCATCCACATATGTGACAATAAAAATCCCTGTCTCAATACATACAGGGAGCTGCAGTGATGATTCCCAGTATATCAGCTCATCAAAGTGACCTAATGTTGTATGGCTTTCATATGTGTAAGTTTTATATGCTGGATTTTTTATTTATTTTTTTTGTCATACAAGGAAGGAATCCTAAATACACTGGAAATCATGGTGTAATTAAACAGGTAATTTTTTTTAACCTCATTGTTCCTATGTTAGGTTTGTAGAAGGTCTGTTTGAGGGGAACTTTCTGATTGGTATTCACAGGTTTTCATCCTTGAACGGTTTCATTTAAAAAGTACAAGTGTACATTCAGCAAGTGTACATCTCAGTCATTTGTCAAACTTGTCCACAGCTGCTTCTTTTAAATTGTCAGTGATGGATGGCTTTTTATCCACTTTGCATTCTTATGCAATGTAGTTCTCCAAAGTATAAGTTAATTTTTGGCAGTGTAGGTGTAAAGACATGACAAAATCGACCCATCCTTTAATGTATGATCGGTCAGTAAAGGCTTTTCTTATTTGACACTGGGTGGATTGACACCTAATTTGATGAACACAACCTGTATAAAATTATATAGTGCTTAATTATATCATGGCTAAGTTTTGTAGTGTGATGGTCTAAGCTTTTGATCTAATATATACAGGATAACACCGTTAATGCAGTTGTCCAAATATGTTCAGCTACTTGCCACATAATTCATTTTCAGTTCATTTTCAGTAGCATTTTTAACAACTGACATTTACCCAAAGCAGCTTTAGAGACGTATAAAAAGTCTGTCGATCTGTTGTTTTTTTTGTACCACTTATCCTATACAGAGTCACACTGAGCCTGGAACCTATCCCACAGGGACAAGGTGGGGGGGCACGCTGCAAGTCACGTACACACACACACCGACACACACATGCACAGCGGTCAGAAGTTTTACTTAAAGAAGCCAAACATCCTACAACACATGTCTTTGAACTGGGGAAGGAAACCGAAGTACCTTGAGGAAGCCCCTAAAGCACACGGAGAGCATGCAAACTCTGAGCAAACAGGGTGGCAGCTTGGGGATTCAGTAGCCTAGTGGTTAAGTTGTTGGTCTACTGATTAGAAGGCCATGAGTTTGAATCCCAGGCCCTCTGTTGGGCACCTGAGCAAGGCCCTTAACCCTCAATTTTATAAAATGAGATAACAATGTTAGTTGCTCTGTTTAAGGGCATCTGCCAAAATGCTATGAATGTAAATGGAGGCAGGAATTAAACCCCTAAACCTGGAGGTAAGAGGGGAAATTTAATTAGAAACTAAAAAGTCAACATTTTTCACAGAGATTAGTAATAACTGACTGTTTATAGAATTCCTGTAAACAGCTCCTGTTTAGAGCTCACTGCTCAGCGAATGCCTCAGGCTCAGGGAAAGAACACATGAGATTTTATTTCTTTTATCCCAGTAAGTGGAGGAGAATGTAAAAGGTAAAACAGCAGTTCAGGTTGGTTGCTCAGTGTCAGCATTTACTCAGACAAAACACTTAAACAAGGCAATACAAAAGCTCTACCAATGCTAGTGAGCTATCACAAACTGTCACCATCATCATCCTCAATAATTCCAACTCTGAAGGTCTGTTTAACTGTTTAACATTCTTATATATATATATATAGATAGAATGATGGTAGGATAAAAGCAAATTAATGACGTTCAAATATTTATTATTTCATATTAGATATTTATCAATGTCCAAATATTTATAGACCTTACTGTGTATATATATATATACTGTAAAATAGTAATAAAATAGGTAACATTAATCATTAATCATTAATCAATAATTAGTCTCTTAGGCTGTCTTTAATAATTAATTTACTGTTTACCAGTCTTTATGTATTTCTACTTAAACTTTAATATGTTGTGGTTTGTGTTGTAAATAACTAATAGTGACAAATTTCTGAGCCACAATTTGTTAATACAAGAGAGAAATATTAGCTGAAACAGGAATAAAACCCACACAGATACAGAGGTTGTATAAAGATCCTTCAGCTGTAGTGAAACACAGAGATTAAAAACGATTAATCTTTTTTTTTATTTTTTTTATTCTTATTCGAAATTTGTTTGACAATTGGATTTTCATAATCTAATCTAATTATCTCCTCAACAATCACCGGTCCCAGATTCCCTAGCTTCCCTAGTTTACTATCTTATTATCTTATACTTTTACTTATCTTATACTATTACTATTATCTATACAAGTCTTTACAAATTATTTTGTTTTATTTTATTCTCATTAGACTACTCTATACTGATATCTGTTTGTAGGATCTATATGATATATGATCATATATGAAGAAACAATTCATCTTTTTTTCAGTATTTAGTAGCTGGTTAATGGCTCATAACAAAGCTGATATCAGTCAGTGTTTAAAAACTTGTACCATAACATAATGGTTCTTTTGTTTCTATCTTCAACGTAACGTGATATCAAACTCATTTCTGCTCTCTGAGATGCCCAAAGCGCTTGTTCATAAGCATCTAAAACTCGAAGGTGTTCTCTTCAACCACAAAGCGTTTGTTTAAAGTTATCCCAACAGAGGAAACAGTGTCCTGACTCATTTTATATCAGATTCGTGGCAGCAAAATAATTCATTCGTTTATCGTGATAGTCGAGCTTCGTTCCGCAGGAGGTTGTGTTGTAACAGCTTGGAAATGCCTTATGTAGGTACTGTAGGAACGGTTTCTGACTCAGAATTACAAAAAGTCTTGCATAGAACACGATCACATCATGAATCGTCCACACGAAGTGTCTCACACTGCTGCAGCTTGAGCTGTGGCCAGTCCTGGTAATTAGGGCAGAATGGAGCACTCCATGCTTTGTGCTCACCTAATTAAGAGACTGCAATTTAATTGATTTCGTTTCAGAATGGAGCTTGGGAGCATTTAGAGGCAAATAGGGAAAACAATTCCTTGCACCTGATAGAGGAACTTTTAAGAGGTCAAAAGGAGATGGAAATTGAGTTTGAATCTTAAAATTTAAATGACTTTCTTCACAGAGATAGAATTATTTTATAGGACTTGCATTGGATCTGATGTTGGATCAGATCGCGACTACATAAATACTAGCTTATTTTTTTTCAGTGTTACATGATCATTATTTATTCATATATTCAACCTTGTTAGCGTTATAACCTGGTCAGGATCACAGTTCATCCAGAGCTTTAGAAGACTGGAAACACTGGTGATGGGGCAGGAATACACCTCAGATGGGATTAATACTGTAACTGAGCTACAAGATTTCCATTTGCTTCACTTTTTCTTACAATTGATTTTCTTTTTCTACCCATCCCGAGGCATCTAGAGATGTGCCAGATCTAGTTGTGTTCTGCAATGAAAATTCTTCTGTCCATCAACCTCTGCTATTTCTTCAACAAAAATTGATTGACTCTGACTCTGGAAAAGCAGAAGGAAAGAAAATGAACAGGAATATTTGTTATGTCGAATATAAATTGATAAGTCCTGAAGAATAAATGTAGAATAATAGATAGATAGATAGATAGATAGATAGATAGATAGATAGATAGATAGATAGATAGATAGATAGATAGATAGACGGATGGACGGACGGACGGGTGGGTTGGTTGGTTGGGATGATGGGTTGTTTGGGTGGATGGATGGATGGATGGATGGAAGAACAAATTATCCCATAGTGACATCACTGTATTATGCCTTATGCCATAGTGATTCTCTTTTTCTACCCATCCCAAGGCATCTAGAGATGTGCCAGATCTAGTTGTGTTCTGCTGCTTCATGAAGATTTCGGATATTCTAAGAGAAGATGTTAAGTACATGTGGTCTTTGAGGACACCAACCTCCTAATCAATACGTACAGTAATTGTGAGACTGTCTATGTCTACAGAAAGGACAGTATTCATAATAACACTCTGGTGTTTATAACAGTTTATAATCACACCCTACAGTGTCATTCAAATTTGCATGGGGTTCACTTTTCCTCTCAAGGGTTCCGTCTTATCCATCTATGGGAGTTTTTCCTCACCACAGTCAACCCCCAGGGTTCCCAATTAGGGATAAATACAATCACATTAAAGGTGAAGTCTAATATTAATCTTGAACCTTTTGTACTATATTTCTTATGTTCTGTAAAGCTGCTTTGAGACAACGTTCATTGTTAAAAGCGCTATACCAGGAAGATAATGTGCTATATAACATAATGGACCATATAACAAATATATAACAAATATATAACAAATGGAAAATAATGCGTTAAAAGCGCTATACCAGGAAGTCGTGGCCTAATGGTTAGAGAGTCTGACGTTGTGGGTTTGAATCTCGGGCCGGCCACGACTGAGGTGCCCTTGAGCAAGGCACCAAACACCCCCCAGCCCCCCCCTCCCAACACACACACACACACACACACACACACACACACACACACACACACACACACACACACACACAAACTGCTCCACAGGTGCCGCAGCATACCTGGCTGCCCACTGCTCCGGGTGTGTGTTCACTGCTGTGTGTGTGCACTTTGGATAGGTTAAATGCAGAGAACAAATTCTGAGTATAGGTCACCGTACTTAGCTGTATGTAACGTCACTTTTTCAAATAAAATTGAATTGAATTAACAGCATTATTTAAAAGTTACATATTTGAGTTATGTTAATTATGTAATTTTAATCAGTTCTGTACTTCAGCAAAACAGTCAATAAAAGTTAGCCAACTACAAAACAGTAAATTTGTTTACATCTCTAACAGAGACTTATTGATTGGTGTAAAAAAAAAACTCTTGCCCAGGGAACAGAAGTATGGATACTTTATGTGATTCAGCCTTTTTGGTTCTATATTCTTTGATATAGCAAGAATACGTAATCAGTAATGACAAGACTGCAACCCAATGGTGAAAGAGAAATGCAGAATTCAATTCTTAAAAAGCAATACATCGATTACTGTTTTTCACTGAAGAGATGAAACCCAGTGAAGGTTTTGCTAACAGTATATGCATAAAAAAAATACCTAGGATAGAAGTAAAAAAATGTATTAAAAAACATTGGTAAAATTCATTTGAAAAATAAATAAGTTTGGTGTGATTAGCATCAGTGAAATAACGTTTTCAAATTTATATGCCACAAAAATGTCAAAAATATTGTAATCTTTCTTAAACTTTAAATGTGACTATAACTTGTCAAGATCGTGGAACCGTACTTGGTGATGTGTCAGGACAGTCATACAGTACCCTGTTTGCACTAGTGTTTATTTATTTTTTAACTTTATGACAAAGTTTAAATGAAGTGTTATATTTAATTAGCCTGGGAGGCATTTTTTAACGTACAAGAGCTTGTGAGCTCGTGCTGCAGGGAGGAGGTAATGTGAATTGATTGTGCTTCATTGATTTTCTAATTGATGTTGGCACATTGGCTATTTATTTATTTATTTTTTGTAAGTGTAACAACACGCAAGCCTTGTCATTTATATTGAGTGTTAAGGAGGTCTTCGATTTCTGGTAAAGAAAGGATGCCAAATGGACTTGGCTTCAAGGCCAGATGTCTTTACAAATACCAGAAATAGAATGATACTAATATCCACATTCATATACACAGAATAATTCACACACTTTTAACACTTGTAACTTTGACGTCTAATCCGCAAACCCCTAGAGAGCACAGAGCTGCGCAGAAAACTCTTTATACTGTAGCTTAAAAACGAGAGCACACGAATACACTTGCACCACCTATATATTTCTGACAGGGTTCCCCAAGCTAGGCTTAGTGACCCTACATGAAGTTGTTTGATTTACAAATGGGGTGAGGAGATAAACCGAATCTCCTCTTTAATTTTATTTGTTTATTTTACAAATTAATATTTCACTAATGAAAATGATTTTGCTAATACATTGCAATGTTATTGCATTCACACTAGAACGAGTTTTATTTAAATGAAACATACACATGTAATTTTAACCTTTGTCCATGTTCAGATATGCTGCAGTAAGAGTGCAGCAATGAAATTCTTCTGTCCATCAACCTCTGCTATTTCTTCAACAAAAATTGATTGACTATGACTCTGGAAAAGCAGAAGGAAAGAAAATGAAGAGGAATAATCGTTATGCCGAATATAAATTGCTAAGTCCTGAAGAATAAATGGTGAAAGAAAAGTGTACGGTGGTCAGGGATTGGAGTTGTGGAAAACTTATAATATAGAAGATTTGTTTTGGGTCATTTTGCTTAAAAAAAAGTGTGTGTGTGTATGTGATGATCTGCAATGGACTAGTATCCCATACAGGGTGGACCCCATCCTCCACCCTCAGTGTTTCCAGGACCTACTGTGACCTGGACCAAAATAAAATGGTTCCTATGGATGGATGGATGGATGGGCGGGCGGGCGGGCGGGCGGACGGGCGGGAGGGCAATTGGCGTGGGTGGGTGGCTGGTTAGGATGGTGGGTGGATGGATGGATGGAGGAACAAATTATCCCATAGTGACGTCACTGTATTGACCTCATAAACCAAAACATCCACAATTTTATATTAGTCAGTTGAAATCCACAAGATCTGCTTGTGATTCATTAAATCCCATCTTTGGGGGATCTCAATGCTCTATGGTTGCTTGAAGGATAGACAGGCCATGTTGATTTCATTGATCAATATATCATTGTAGATGAGGTCAATACAGTGATGTGACCATTTATTCAATCATTTATCTTAAGAACTATTTCAGGAAATCAATTTTAAATGGGATCGGAGGTCAAAATTCTAGTGGAAATTTCATGTTACGGTTATACTGTATATTCAACATATAGTAGCTATTCCAATTTTAAACCAGTTCCTAAACTGTATGACAAAGACTTAAGATCGGAGTTGGGAGGCCATTGGTTTGGTAAAGCTTAATTCAGAGTGACAGCTGTTGCCTGTCTAATTACTTACTTAATGTAGCTGTTCCGATTTTCATACAGTTGTCAAAGAATATATTCTTATAACCAGTGGTTTTGCCCTCTTATTTACTTGAGGCACAACCATTCGCATTAGTCCGACTTTGTAACAAGGGACTGGATCTGCAATATTCAATGGAGCATTGATTGCAAGCCAGCGAAGCATGGCAGGCAAATACCCAGGAGTGATGTTTTCACCCTCCTCCCTTTCTCCTTAGGTTTATAATCTTCTGCCATTGGATTCGGTACATAACCTTACTTTAATACCTACTTACAGAGACTGTAGAAATCAATTTCACATCAACTTTCATTAAAGTGTGTTCCAATCTCGAGCGCACTATTTCAAAGATACACTCATGTTTTAAACGTGATGCTCGCTTATTCCTTCATTCCAATTCCATATATGTTTTGTTACGAAACACACTTTATATTATGAATAGTTAGCGGTGTTGTAAGTTAGCCATTCTTGTTAGAACCTATTTGTGTATTTCAGCAATACCTTTTTTTTTGTGTATATATATATATATATATATATATATATATATATATATATATATATATATATATATATATATATATAAGAATGGTTTGGCTTTGTTAAGTCCGAAAGTGTAATATCTGGCCACATGCCTATAGACAGGGTAAAGGAATGCACTGAGCTCCTTCTGGGTTAGTAGTGAAATCTCATGAGAAATATATTTCCGATCGTTCACTGTGGTTGTTATTACAAGTGATAGCAACTGGAACTGCCTATTTAAACATGTGGGTAAAACATGCAGATGAGAGTTTGTTGAGTGTGGATGAAGTCGGTAAACAATAGATTTTACGGTTTCTTTTTGAAGAATAGTATTTCCGTCATGCTATTAGTGTTTATATTTGTATTCAGTTTAGTCAAATTAGAATAAATGCAGTTGAGTGTTTCCCTGTAACTCATGTAGAGAGTATACAGTACAGTACAGTACGTCTTGACCCATTGGAACAACTTTCAATGTTAAACATGCCGCTGTTTTCTTTATTCTGGTAGTTTACCTGGTTCCTTGATATTTCTGTCACATGACACACTCATGGGGGAAGTCATGGCCTAATGGTTAGAGAGTCTGACTCCTAACCCTAAGGTTGTGGGTTCGAGTCTCGGGCCTGCCACGACTGAGGTGCCCTTGAGCAAGGCACCAACCACTGCCCCCACCCCACTGCCCCCTCATTGCTATGATATGGGATTGAGGGTGATTTATAATTCTTCGAGAAAACCAAGCAGCCTAAGTAAATAAAGAATTGCATCACAGCATGTGCCCAAAAACGATGGTGCAGGCTTCACACTTCAAAAGAGCTCTTATTAGAATCTGTTCTAACAAGTCAATCTTAGCCATTGATAAGACTTTAAAGAACATGCTGTTTGGGACCGAGAACATAGAGTCTATGTCAAACAAGAGTCGATGAAAAGGAGACGAGAAGATCCTGATTGTGATTTCGGTGTGTTTGTAATTGTTAATGTTCCATGTACCCAGAGTTTGGGAATATCATGGAATCTGTGTACATTTATGTATGTGCAAGCAGAGATGGCCGGAATGCATGTGCTAGTAAGGCTGAGTGTTATATGGAGGGTTATTTTGGTCATAAATTACTCAGTATAAACAAAATGGTACAGAAGTGACACTTTGGCTGATCTCTTTCAATCCCAGACTATAGACTCATGCAGCCTGTGAGTGGCAGTCATGTCAGAAGATTGTCATAATTAGAGATTCTGTTTGGGCCAAACATTTTCAAGTTCTTCAAGAGTAGCTATTTGTATTTGTAGTCCTGTTTTTTTTTACATTTACTGTACAGCATTTAGCAGACGCCCTTATCCAGAGCGACTTACATTCTTTATCTCATTTTTATACAACTGAGCAATTGAGGGTTAAGGGCCTTTCTCAGGGGCCCAGCAATTTGAACCTGGTGGAGGTAGGAATCGAACTCGCAACCTTCCGATTGGTAGGCCAACACCTTAACCACTAGGTTACCACATCCCTTTTTAAATTGTCTTGCTTTTATTTCTAACAAATCGTGTCAATACACTTGCCATCAGTTTTTAAAAAACAATTTCACATCATTTGCCCAAGGTGAATTTCAGTGATTGCTTAATTTTGGAGGACAATGACATGTGACACATGTGAGACATGTGACAGCTGGACTTAACGTTGTTATACGTGTCCATATTTGTTGGAGACAGTGAACCAGCAGGGGGCACTGTGAGAGTATTTTTGTTCATAACACCCCCTACAAAGCATACGTACCAGTTTACCTTGTACTGCTTTACGAGACACACACTGAGAGCTCAGAGTGACCAGGCCTGTTTGCTGTTCCTTTACTTTTTCTACATTTATATTTTTTTATTTTACCCTGTGGTACTTTTTTGTAATTTAGGAACTCTAATCTGAAATCAGCCTGACAGTTGCTGTGTCACGTTCAGCCTGAGCATCCTAACACCGCCACGAAGAAATCTTGGCTCCTCATTAAGAATACCTGGAACTCAATTCATGAATTGCTACCAGAGTTGTTTACGTGACATTTTTTCTTCTACTGCTGAGGTTACGCTGACAATGTTCTACCGAACCTGGGCTGGATTGTGTCGGATTCCTGAGTGCAGTGTTTCTGTAGCTGCTGAAAATTAGTGACCGGATTTGTTTGCGGCTCATTTCTCAAATACGACATCTGAGCAATGCAGAATGTTTTAAATGGACGAGTCCAAGATTGTGGTGCCATTTAGCCTTTGCAGCATTTAAAAAAAAACTAAGCATTCTTATTTAAAAGAAACAGATTTAGGTTCCAATAATGAATCTAAAGAAAACCTCCAAGTTACAATTTATAATACATGTAATGGACAGATTTTCATTCTTGAGTAACAAAATATCTCATGTTTTATCTTGTTTTACGTATTAATAAGCTGATGCTTAGACAAATAGATATGACTTTTAAATAACATGATAGATAAGATTTTAAATAAGAAGTTAAATAAGGAATCTACTGTAGGCTAAATCTAGTATAACTCTTCCTCCTGAAATTCCAACACAGTATCATTTTCATTACTTCATGGTGTCCATTTGCAACCTCTCCTTTATTTTCCAAGGAAGACATAATTATATAACATTATATAACTCCTTGAATCCATTGCAAAGCCTAGACTTTTCTCATAGAATCACTGTTACAAAATATTTTATGTAATTACTGAAACCTACAGTTTTAATTTTAATGGCTGCAAAATCAGTTGGATTTAGAGAAACCACTGGAATATAAAACAGACTTGTCTAGAAGGTCTCAAAGTTTTGGGTTGTTAAAAAAAAAGAGTAAAAAAAAAAAGCTGTTTTGGTAAGTTTGGTTTCAATCAAATAGTCTTTGCTGGTTTTTTTTTCAACAAAAAGGAAGAAAATTTAACTTTAAATGTATGTGAGTAAACTGGATTTAAAAATAAATAATTAACAAACTAACAAACAATAGTAAAACAATTTAAGGCTGTTTTTACTCAGCCAGAAATGACGATTGATTGATTGATCGATTGATTGACTGATTGATCTTTACTAAAAATGTAATAAAAAAAGCACTTAAACAATCAACTTTTTATAAAAGGTCAACATTGGAAAAATAGTGACATTTAAAAATCCTCTTGAACTACTAGGTTATTATACACTTAAGTGGTTATAAAACTTAAAATATCTTTAACAGAATTTAACAGAACATTGTTTTCAGTGACTAACTCAAAGGCATAAAAGACATTTTTATATACATATATATATATATATATATATATATATATATATATATATATATATATATATGCTTTTAAGTTAACCTTTAAAAACCAAAATTAAATTAAACATTAATTTTTAAACATTACATTAAAGAAATCCTTAACTACCAGATTATTATACATTTTAATGATTATACAATTTTATTTTTTTATTAATGTAGCGTACTATAATGTGTACTGTTATTCAGTGATGTCTTTTATAATGTAGTAAAGATAAACTTTACATTTCTGACTTTTATATTATGGTGTTTATTGTAACCTTCCAGCCTCAACAGTGACTGTACGTACTGCTCAAAAACCCATTCCATTTTTCTCATGCCAAAGTTTGTAGTTCTGTTTTTTCTATGGATTAATAGGTTGCATAAAACACTGGCACCCTCAGGGCTTTGCTTTGACAGTAGACCCTTTGGGGGTAGAAACAGCTAGTGGACTCCAAAACCTTGCCCTTTAGCAAGGATCGTGCCCAGGTCTTTGGTGCAGCTCAGTGAATACACATGAAGCCAGCAGGGTTGTTCGAGTTTGTTCTGCATAGGGTGTGTAATATTATGCATTGTGGGAATGTGATCAAAGGAACAAGCGTCTGAGCAGAATCCGACTGTCGCGTTGCATTATCTTGTATTTTGCTTATACGAGATTATGGAAAGCGAGCAAGTTCAAGAGTTACATGAATACTTGAAAGGTTCCAACTTCTTTTTTAAACTAAGCAGCTTGAGGCTGTGATTGCTCAGCATTTAAGTTTTTTTTTTTCTTGCTGAACAGAAAGTTGCAAATTGAAATCTTGTGAGTGCCAGAGAGAATGGGTGGGACCTTGAGCAAGACCTGCAACTGAACCGCTTAGTTTGGATTGGATTCTGCATCACCTGGATGAATTAAAACCTTCACTGGTTACAGCAACATAAAACATTTCTGTTTAAGTGTTCCCAATGTGCAAGACATTGTTCTTCTCTGCTTAGCAGAATCAGAATCAGCTTTATCGCCAGGCATGTTTTCACATGCGAGGAATGTGTTTTAGTGCCAGAAGCTCCACAGTCTAACAGAATGACATATACAGAATAATTGTATGTACACATTTACAGATGTGAAATATATCAGTTTAAATATACATATGAAATATACATATACAAATATAGTCAATTGTATGTACAAATTTGCAAGTGTGAGAAATGTGCAATTGGTATACAATATATACAATGTGTATGTACACGTGTGCAATTGTGAAATGTGCGGGTGAAGTGACAGTAAACATTTAGACAATATGTATGTATGTATGTACAGATGTGCAAGTGTGAGAAATGTGCAATTGAGGTATACAATATACAATTTGTATGTACATATGTGCAATTGTGAAATGTGCGGTTGAAGTAAACAGTATAGACAATATGTATGTATGTACAGATGTGCAAGTATGAAATGTGCAATTGAGGTATACATAGTACAAATATTAGGTGTTGTTTGTTCCATGGTGTTAATTGTTCATCAGATGGATTGCCTGAGCGAAGAAACTGTTCCTATGTCTGGTCGTTCTGGTGCTCAGGGCTCTGTAGCGTCGACCAGATGGCAACAGTTCAAAGAGTGAGTGTGCTGGATGTGAGGGGTCCAGTGTGATTGACTTTGCCATTATAATCCGAGATGGCTGGTGGTGATATTATTTGATTATTTGGGTGACTAAAATGTAGTCTTTCTTAAAATGAAAGCAAATAAAAGTCCTTACGTTTTGTTTAGACTCAGTCTTGTGAACCGTTGTCTGAACGAAATGAACCATTGTCTGATAAATATAGCACACAACATTGAAACGCCTCAGGAGTTTCAAAGTCATCATTGTATTGGTTGCATTCAACAGGATTTCCTGGAGATGTTTGTCACATTTTTTTAATGATCCACCTGGAATAACGCCGTAGTGATGCTGTACTTCACCCATTTGACAATGCGCGATTGTGAGGATCAACTAAACACTGGATTTTCCAAATGATGTGAACTTCAATGTATAGACTCATTATTTATCCATTTATTGTTGCACTTACTTTATTCATTATTGTTGCAACATTACAAATGTGGATGTTGTACATTATTCAAAACAAGTTTGCACTGTGTGCTTATGATCCCCTGTAGAAAAGTTGCTGCCACTGCATTAAAGGACAAAATGTCATCATTTTCATCTTTCAAACTTTCATGTAATCCCACGTTCCAGATAATTGATAAGTCCCTGTGCACAATATAGATAGAAATGTCATCTGGAAACCTCTGCATGCCATCACCTCAAAAAGAAGACATCTGTGTAAATGGCAGAATGTGAAATCTCTCTACAGTATATCGGACCATATGTTTCATCTGGTACTGATTCACTCACTTGAACTCCAATTTTCCTCTCCATAGGCAATGCTTTGTAGCATATTTCAGTCTGATTTCCTGAGAAATTTGTATGCATATAAAATAATGACATGATTGCAAAGTCCACCCCTACAGCTAGCCGAGTGGCGTCCGGTGATTTTTTTTAAAGCAAGCACAGCTATAGTATCCGTTATTGAAGTTTCTCTGTGTGTGTTCTGTTTTATGTTTCGTCTGATGTAGTTATTCTGTCCTCCTTTTTAATTCACAGTCCTTCCTCAAAGAGTGCTTCAGAAGACCTTTTTCCCCCCTTCCAGCTTTTGGAGCTTTGGAGTCTGCTATACAGAAAAGTATATAATATGATCACTAAACTATTTAGTTTTTAAATAGCTAGCTAGACTTATATATATTGTTGTTGGTCCCTGTTTGAGGTCACTGCAGCATACCCGCATTGTCACAGTGTAAGATGATGTTAAGGCACTGTGACTTGAAATAATAATAATAATAATAATAATAATAATACATTATTATAAAAAAATTAATACACACACAAAGATTGCAACACTCACCAGTTTTCATTTTCCTGAACCAAACCTGTGCAATATATACCTCGGACTTTTATACACTTACCATGCTGAGCAGCCATTTTGGTGTGACGTCATACTGTATGGGTCACCAGTTCCAGAAATTTTATAGATGTCTTAGTTCGTCTTAGGTCTTAGTTGCACAATTCCACTCCACTACAAACTGTTGTAGAAAGGACATTATTTACATTTACATTATTTACTGTCCAGTGTCACCCAGATGAGGATGAGGATGAGGATGAGGATGAGGTTCCCTTCTGAGTTTTTCATCAAATCATCTCAAGAAGTTTTTCCTTACCACATTACTTCAGGCTTGCTCATTAGGGATAAATTCTAGAGATAAATAGTAAGTTCATTTTAATCTTTATCATTTTTATTGTATGTTTATTTACTGCTGCTTTGATACAATGGTCATTGTTAAAAGTGCTATACATATAAATTGAATTAAACTGATTTGATTTATATGGAAAAGCTACGTACATGTTGACTGGGCAGGACAAAAAGATTGTACTGTCCAATAAACAGATTTTTTTTTCCTGTGCAAACCACCTCTGATGTGTTCATTGATTCCTAGAGAAGCCATCTGCGTGCAGATGCTAACCAAAATAAGGTATTAAAAGCCTGTTGTTCAATAAGAGGTAATACTTGAGACAGTTAAAATCCCATTGAATCCATGTGTCAATTAGTTCTACGGTTGTTGTGTCTAAACTATTGAATTTCCCCAACAGTGATGAATAATATAAACACAGAATTTGATTGGTGCATTGTAATGGAGTTTTAGTGGAGGCAGTAGTTCCCATGTGGCACTAAAACACTTGGCAGTGCCTTTAACTTTTACATCTGCCATACATTTCTGCATACAACCATAGATTTAATTAGGAATCCTCCTTTTTGTGACACCGAGCTTAAAATAAACACACGATAACAGTTTGACTTTCAGCTACTTGTATTTTCTCCATCTAAAGGTAACCCGACCACTGCGAATGATCAGTGTGTTACAGATCAGTGTGTAGCATCGCTCTGGGCAAACAGAGCCCATAGGCCACCCCTAGTCCTGATGATGATGCAAAACGAAAGCGATAACAGCTCAAATGGTCTAGACATCCCTTATTCAGCATTCTTTTAATAGTGAGGTTCAGGTAATTGAGGAACATCTGTTTCTGAGAAAGTAAGTCTCTGACTTGGTTTGGATGCCGCTCTGGCATCTGGCTTGTGCCATGAACTTCTGACAGTGATGAATTACAGGATGGAGTGTTACGATACACAAATAAATAGTTTGTAGGCTTTATTCAGCTATTAGATTATTGAAACACTTTTTGTTATCGATAGTGCTACTATAATGCGTTTAGGAAGATTAGCAAAGAATTTAGCTTTGAAATCAATCATGAGATTTTATGTTGAAAATGTGGATCATTTTGTATTTTTGTGCAACGGAGAGCAACAGCACTACCGTTGTTATTGCAGAGTGGTATGAGAAAGCAATTTCTGTTTAGCTTAATGATGAAGATTTATGAAGACGATCAGTGACCACCATGTCAGATCAGTGCATAGATCGAATGTAGATTTGGTCTGTTTGCAAAACAGTCTGAGTTTTTGACTCGTTAGTGAGGCAAACGTGGTAGTTGCGGTATAATGTAACGAGCATGAACACGGTAAATTATTTACTATACAATTGTTTTTTTTTCTGAGAATAAATGCGAATAGACTAAACACATAAACATAAAATAGACCATGTGAATAAAACACTTGCAATATATATATTTTTATTTATTTATTTATTTTAACAATCACAAATGTAGTCATCTATCTGCTAATAACCTCCCAGACCCCCCTCCCCCCATATTATACAACCCTAATAAGTCTCATTAACAAACTATTAATAGATGTTAATTTAATATCATGAGCAGCCATTACTGATGGTAGTATCATAACTATTGGGACATATCAGTTTCCTTCATGGACTTGTAGTATGCCCTTGGAACAGACCAGACAGTGATGGAAGATGTAGCAGCAGTTTCAATTATATTTTTTAGGAGGGAACTGAAGCAGGTTGGGTTGCCTTTTTTTCCCCCGCTCCCCATTGCTGACTTCATACTTGTGTCTCAGGAGAGCACGGTGAATCTGGTGTCCCCCTTAGAGGTCGAAGTCTCTTCCACACTGACAGCAATGGCATTGTATTCTATTATTAAAGTGGTGTTGCAAAGTTTTATATTTCTGATGCATCATGATGTGAAGTGACTCACCTCCCTTCTGTGCATTGTCTAGTCACTATGTATAATTAGGCCCACAGGGGTGGTATCATCTGGAAAGTCTGAAATGTTGATATATACAGTAGGAAAGAAAATACATATCCTTCTGGTGAGGTGGTCAGCCAGGCGTAGCGTTTCCCCGTTTCAGAAACGTAGTCATGCTGTACTTGTATTCGTGTCTGCTCTGACGCTCGGATCGTATCGTGGTGTGCTTGTAAATCTCTTTTGGATAAAAGCATACGCTGGATGAATAAATCTTAACGCAAGCTGTAGATTTCAATTACCGATGTAACCGAATAGGAACGGATGACAATATTTGTGTTGAAACGCAAACAAGAATCTGACAGCAGGAGTTTGAACTGCTTTTTCCAACTCGATCCTGAGGGCTTCGATAGATAACTAATAATCTGATTTTAGTGTATTAAATAAATAATAATAAATAGAACTCAAACCTTATTATAGTCCCGAGTTTCCACATTAATATTCGTCTTATATTAAAAAGATGCTCATGGTATCATTTCAGAATCTTTCTATTTTTTTTTTATTAATAAATACAGTTTGATCTGAATCACTATATACTGTAAATATTTCTCTCGATGATTGTGTTGAGTTTTTTCTTCGCTGCTGTTGCTCCTACGTTGCTCATATTTGTAATACTGAGGAATTTGAGTAATCAACGTGAACAGCAACGTGTCCTGAGACAGATAAAGAGAGGATACAAATGATGAGTGAAACTGACACATTGCTTTAATACGTCATGTTTAAGCATTTCACATATTTCATGCTTTGAGTTGTTGTTTTTTTATTAAAGCGCCAGTGTTTTAAAATAGTGTTTTCAAGCACTAGGTTGTATTTGTACTCAGTACCAGTGTTGTGCTAGTTACTAAAAAATAGTAACTAGTTACAGTTACTAGTTACTTCATTCAAAAAGTAACTCAATTACGTTATTGATTACTTACACCAAAAAGTAACGTGTTACTGTTAAAACATTTAGTATAACATTTTAGTTACTTCTGTAAAGAACGTTATTTAATGTTCCCATTAATGCCCTTTTATGCGTTATGGTCTATACCAGGGGTCGGCAACCTTAAACACTCAAAGAGGCATTTGGACCCGTTTCCCTCAGAAAAAAAACCCACAAGGAGCCACAAAAGCCATCTAAAATGAAGAGAATGCTGCATATATCGTTTTTTTACCTTTATGGAATGTATAGAAAAAACTGCAGTGTGCAGTGTGGGCCGGCCACGACTGAGGTGCCCTTGAGCAAGGCACCAAACCCCCCAGCTGCTCCCCGGGCACCGCAGCATACGGCTGCCCACTGCTCCGGGTGTGTGTTCACAGTGTGTGTGTCCACTGCTGTGTGTGTGCACTTTGGATGGATCAAATGCAGAGGACGAATTCTGAGTATGGTTCACCATCCTTAGCCGTATGTCACGTCACTTTCACTTTTCTGAAATCAATGAACTGCTAACGAGTAAACGAAATTTTATTTCTGCAAGCAAACAAAAATATTTTCAACAGTTTGAACTAACCTTGAGAAAAAAGACGCTGGGTTGAAGGTTACTTTAAATATTCAATGTCTAATTGAGTCCTCTTCATATTCATGACAGGCAAGCGTGACATCTCCAACCCCCCCCCCCCCCCCCCCCAATTGTTCCATTGGTTGTTGCGTTAAATCTTTCCCAGATAGTGCTATTTTCTGATTGGCTATTGTGTAGCCTTTTTTTGATTGGCTGATAAGTGTCAGGCTCGACTAAGAACTCCAGGAGAGGCGCGTTCCATAGAGACAGCGGTGCGGGCTGATGCATTTTGAGCGCTGCGGCTTATTAATTATATGATAAATAGTCAAAAGACCCAAATGCGTGACTCACTCTCAATGCGTGACACTTGACAACCCTGCAAGACATCAAAATTTTAACTTGCCAGCTGCAGCAAACCAAAACTGTGTCTGAGTCGGATTTCGCAAGTCGGCAGTTATGACGCATATGTTGAGCGACAAAACTAACTAAAATAAGATATATTTAAATTAAATATTTAATTTCCAAATCTACAGAGAGCCGTAGCGGAGGGATGAAAGAGCCACCCGTGGCTCCGGAGCCGCGGGTTGCCGAACCCTGGTCTATACAAACACAAACCAGACATCCTAAGTATCCCGGACGTTCCGAGAGTCTCCCGCATATTGATAGCGGCTCCCTGAATCCCGCAAATTAGTTACAATCTCCCGGAATCTAGAGCAAGCGAGCAAGAGCACGCATGCGCGACAGAGACAAGTATTCAAGTATGTGCTCCAAACCTTGCAGAGCACGGTAAAGAGGGAGGGGGCCAATCCTGATTGGCCTGTTTCGGTAGGTCAACCAATCAATAAATCACTCAATCAAGTGTGGGCGGGCTATAGCCCATGTGTTTCGGAATTACTGCCGCACATACTTGAGTAAACGGAAACACGCCCACAGCGCATCTTCTTCGTGTTTACAGTGTTTAGCATCCATCAATCCTACAATGTGTCGCTGCTGTAAACAGACTGTAGGCTACACTTCAGCCTAAATTAATTAATTTAAAAAAGTAACGGGTAACGCATCATATAGTAACAGTAACGGAGTTACTTTATTTAAAAAAAGTAACGCGTTAGAGTATTAGTTACTGTCAAAAGTAACGGTGTTACAGTAACGCGTTACTGACCAACACTGCTCAGTACTAATGTTTTTTTTGTATCTGGGCCACACTACTATACGCATTAAAGAGTTAACCGCATAATAAAAATGTGATTAAATTTACATTTAATAATAAAATGTATATCGTCTTTAACAAATAATAATATACTCTGTATATTATCGTGTTATTATAATAGCCTGTTTAATATTTAAATAACTAACATTTAATAGAAGTGAAGCTGGAAATGAAAAACAAATAGAAATACTCACACATCCACATTTATCTCAGAGATTCAAATCAAATGTCAGGAAAAAAGCCATAGAGACTTGTGTTTTATTTCCTTTTTTTCTTTCTTTTTTCTGTTTACAGTTCTGAAGTTCTGAACGATGAGACGTTGGTCAAAGTGTGACATGGGACAAACAGAAGGAAAATCCGGATTGCAGGAACGTCGTTGACCGAAGTTGTTTCATCTAAGAAAGAGCCACCTCAGGAAGGATAAAGATCAGGAATTACTGATGGACAAGAAAGAACACTCTGGTAAGACGGTTCAAAATAAACCCCTCTGAGCATGTCCGTTTAAATCTCCCTGTCAAAATTCATCAGTTAGTCTTAAAGATTCATATTGAGGCACCATAGAAACCAAAAGAGGTCAACAAAACACATAGTTCTAGTATCTAGTGTGTATTTTTCCCTGAAGGTTGGCACTTGTTATCAAAGCCCCATCCATTACTCATTTATTATTGAGTAAATATTGGATGTTTTGTTGATGTTTGAGCTATAAAAGTGTTGAGTATGTATGACCCTCTACCTCAAAGTGCATTTTTCTACAAATTCCTTGCTTTGATCTGGTCACTTGGTTGCAGCTTCCTGTCTCACTTCCATCACTGTTGGTTTCCTTAAGAGCTATTTGCCTCGACTCGACTCTGCTTCATTTGTATAATGATTTCTATGAAAGCGTCTACAAAAGCGGAATAAACGTAAAAGCAAAAATGATCCGATTCTCCTACACTTGGCTGTTCACCATGAAGGAGTTTGAATTATTTATTTTTTTCTTCAAATTCATTGCCCTGAGTTACTGTTCAGAAGACAGTAAAGTGGAAAGACAAGAAGAATGTCTAAACACATAGAAAAGCTATGTGTGAAATTTCTACACAACTTTCTTGGGTAGTTTTTGTTCCTATTACTAAGTTGTATCCCAAATAGCGTGATCCTGTAGTATAAATAGTGTGAATTTTGTGTTCATACTAAAAATTCTTCCGTACTACATATTTTGTTTACACGTGCACACATATTTGTGTTGATATTCTAGTCTTTATTTCATCCATGTCTTGTCATTGCTGTTTCTTTGAGCAAGTTACATCCTCCTGTGTTTGTCGTTGTGTGTTGATTGCGTCATGCATTTCTGAGCCTAGTTTTGACTTCGCTCTTGTCTCCGGTTCATGTCATGGATTATTCCTGCTATATTTGCTTGTCCTTTGTTTTTTGACCCCAGCAATAGATGCTGATTTAGTATATTTTTCCTTTATAAACACCTTCACTAATTTTACACTACTTCATCTCACCACATGTTACAGCTATAATGATTGTTATGGTGTTCAGTTGCATATTGAAGTCTTCATCCGGGACAAGTACTTGGCTTGGGAAACATACACAGCTGCCTTGATTGAGCTCAATATACAGCCAGTGTCTGAATGACTGAGTATGTACAGTATTGTTGCTGTATGGCTTCTATGTGAGCTATGGAAACCTTCCTTACCCCCTCATTACAAGTCCATTTTATGCCTCTGGGTTTGGTGGAGTGAAATGGTGGAGCTTGCCTAAGGCTTCGACCCACTTGGGCCAGCAATGTCATGAGTTTCAGTATTGGTCAAAAAAGGTAAAAAAACAAAACAATATATTGTCCAGCCTTGATAGAAAGTATTGTAGGGAACCTGTCACAATATAAATAATATAAAAAAGGCAAGACATTTGTAAATGACCTGACAAACAGTAGAGTGCCTATACTGTACCGAGGGCTAGTAATGCTAAGGTTTCCACAACAACATGTTAATGATACATATAAACATGGCTGCATAATTACATTAATAGACCAATAGAAGGAATAATTTATGGTTATATATAATAATACCTTATGGTTAATGTAGGTTAGGGATGGGCTTAGTATTCTTTACCTTTACCTGTGTTCATTTATGGAATTTGATAGACTTTCTTATCCACAGTGACTTTTTTTCAGAATGCCGTCAGTGTAAAATGTTTCTTGAAAGCATACAGACAGCTCATTTTTTTTTTTACATTTAATTAGTTAATCTAAGGGGGCACAGTGGCTTAGTGGTTAGCATGTTTGCCTCACACCCCCAGGATTGGGGGTTCGATTCCCGCTTCCGCCTTGTGTGTGTGGAGTTTGCATATTCTCCCCGTGCCTCGGGGGTTTCCTCCGGGTACTCCGGTTTCCTCCCCGGTCCAAAGACATGCATGGTAGGTTGATTGACATCTCTGGAAAATTGTCCGTAGTGTGTGTGTTAGTGAATGAGAGTGTGTGTGTGCCCTGCGATGGGTTGGCACTGTCCATGGTGTATCCTGTCTTGATGCCCGAATGCGCCTGAGATAGGCACAGGCTCCCTGTGACCCGAGAAGTTCGGATAAGCGGTAGAAAATTAATGAATGAATGAATGAATAGTTAATCTAAGTACTTTAGGAAGAAGTAGGTGTTTAGTTGTCATTTCAAGACAATCACTGACTCGGCTATTCAGACATTTATTGCAAGTTCATTGCATCACCTCGGTGCCAGAACAAATAAATTATTTCTTGTACCCTGAGAGATTGTGGGATCAGGCAAGAAGTGCAAGACTGGTGCAGTTCAGGGTGTCATAAGTGTTTTAAGGTAAGTGGTTGCTTGTCCATTTTTGTCTTTGTAGCTGAACATTAGTGTTTAAAAGCTACAGGAAGTCAGTAGAAGGAGCATAATAATGAGGTGCTGTGAGAGAAATTCGGGTCAGTTCCAGAGGTTGAACGACTCACAAAGGCAGATCTGCCAGGTGCCAGTTACAGTAGTTCAGGGTTGCAATGACCAGAGATGAACAAGCACAACTGGCCTGCACTGATAGAAATGGACAAATCTTTCTGATGTAAAGGAGAAATCTGTACGAGCGTGCCAAGAGTGAACTGAGAGTTGTGACCTCATTTACATGCAAAAATTATAATCCAAAAGTTTTAAGAATGTTTGGTAATGTGATAAGGATCACTGTAATTACTGTATAATGTGTCTTAAAACAAGATTCAGGTGCTACAAATGGACAAGGAATGTGGACAAGGATTGACTAGTATCTGCTGAATAATTATAGTGTCGTGTTTTTCCAAATAGTGAAATTATTTGCGATCTTATTTTCAAGCTGTACGGAGCACTATATTGTGGTTTATTGCCTAAAGTGTCCATTAGTGTGCTCTGTCTCTGCTACACTACATTTAAAAATTTGCATGCTTCTTGAGGGCACTCGATACATGTTGTGCCAGTGTATGACACTCCCCATAATGCTATATTAAACTTGATTTAAAAAGCCATTACAAGCACCTTCAGCCAAAATCTTTATGAATGTTCAGATGATCGAGTAGCATGAATCATTAATATCTTGCCTGAGCCTTCACCGTCTAAGCTAAAGTTCCCATGGATGATTCCTGGAAACTGTCCCCGTCACACATGTAGTGAGCGAAGCAGCTATTCGCATGCGGATATCCACACACTCCTGTATTAGCATCATGATTGTATGTATGAGCATCAGCACTGTAACATTTGCCCTCCACAGAAAAACCTAAAAATGAAGTGTATTCATTGTGGTCATGGATGCATTCTGAATTCATATCCAAGGTAAATTTCAAGTGGTAGTCCTGTGGTTGAACAAGGTCTCACACACATACACATGTGTCATGAATACTGTAAGAAGTCATGTTCTTGTCTCCAGAATATGCAGTAAAATCATTCACAGCCTAGCAACAGAGATGGAAATGTATAATAATGTTATTGAAAATAGGATTTTCAAGTGTGTGTACTGTCCAAAGCTTTTTTCTTCTTTAATTGCTGTGAAAGGAAATATGTATACGTTCTATTTAACATATTTTCAATTCTGTTTCTTACTCCAGGGTCTATATACAGTACGTATTCTTGGAAGTCATAGGCACTTCACATAAGGGAGTAACTGTGTAAAGCTTCCTTGCTCGGATGGTGATTTTAGAATTTTGTAATATATATAATTTTGTTTTATTTTTAAAAATATTTAAATTGTACTCGATATTTACTGAAGCCAGAAATATGTTCATAAAATGGCAGTATAGTGATAAAGTATATCACAGCACACTTATCACATATTGTTTATATCTTCAATATGTATCTAATTAAAAAATAGAATACTGAGCTACTTTTACTTTGGGTAAATTTTTATATAGAAGCCTCAAGTTTGAGTGAAATTCTTTCTTCGTATATCCCTATATTGTTAGGGTCAAAGCACGGGGTCAGACATAAAACTATGGGATCAGAATTGTTTCCTTATTCCGAATAAATATACTGTGATCTACAAATAAATATAAAGAGTTTCACAAATATTTTTTAAATCAACAAATGCACAATAAGCAAACCGTACATATATGTTACAAATTTCACAAAAAGAAATGAAATTCACAAATAAATAAAATGGGATTTGCACATAAAAATACTATTTATAAATATATATTTAATTGTATTTATTTGTGAATGGCTTCCTGCTTTTTGTGAATTGTGAATCGCCTTCTGTGTGATTGTGAATCACTGCACACATTTGTGGATTGTGTTCTGTGCATTTGTGGATTTGAAACATTTCTAACGCCAAGACGTGCACAAGAATCCACAAATAGGTGGACTCCGCCCACCGTCTACTCCAGCCAATCGGACAACGGTCGGGCAGAGTAAATGTGTCTTATATAATTTGTGCTAGGAGCACTGTCAGAAAAAAATGTTACAACAGCTGTCACTGGTACTCTTTAATAATAATAATAATCTACAATTGTACTATTTATGTACATATATACAATTGGTACAAACATGTACCTCTGAGGTTCGGTCCAGCTTGATAGGTGCATACTGCCACCTACTGTGATGGAGTGTGAAGAGCGAGTAAATCAGAACGTGATTGGTTGGAGGTAGACCGTGCCGCGATTGGTCAGCACCACAAGACCGTTGTCCGATTGGCTGGAGTAGACGGTGGGCGGAGTCCACCTATTTGTGGATTCTTGTGCATGTCTTGGCGTTAGAAATGTTTCAAATCCACAAATGCACAGAACGCAATCCACAAATGCGTGCAGTGATTCACAAATGCACGGAACGCGATTTACAAATGAGCAGGAAGCCCATTTTATTTACTTGTGAATTTCATTTCTTTTTGTGAAATTTGTAACATATATGTACGGTTTGCTTATTGTGCATTTGTTGATTTAAAAAATATTTGTGAAACTCTTTATATTTATTTGTGGACCATAGTATATTTATTCAGAATACCGAAACAATTCTGATCCCATATAAAACAGCACCCCTGGATCAGTGAGGGTTAAGGGCCTTGCTCAAGGGCCCAACAGTGGCAGCTTGGCACTGCTATCGCTTGAACCCCAATCAACAACCCAATGCCTTCACCACTTGAGCTACCACTGCCCTAAGTCTTTATTAATGACCCTGATTTTTAGGACCCCAGTGAAAGATCTGCCTCTAAAAATTATAAACCATAATGTCATTCACTTTATTTATGCATACAATTATCCAATCAGCTAATCATCTGCAAATACGGGTCAAGCACTTCGATTCATCAGACATCAGAATTGTCAGAGACAACAGGGATAAAAGCAGACCCAAATGCAGAGATAACGCAGAGAGAACATAAATTCACAAGCACAAGAACCGACAAAACACGATACATAAACCGACACACAAAAGACGAGGACTCCGCAAAGCTAACCACAACGCGGAGGAAATAAATAGACATGATAATTAGTCCAATTACAACCAGGTGAGTATGATAAGACACATGACACAAACACACTGCCAGAATGAGACACACTGCCACAAAGAGAATGTCCATGCAAAAGTCCTGACAAGAAAGAAAGACAAAATGTGATCTCAGAGAGAATGATTATGTCTGAGAAATGTTTTCTCCTACCCCTTTTACTCTGAGACAGCTGTCACTGATGAAGATCTAGTCTGGGCAAGAAAGAAATTAGCCCCTGCCTCTACTTTGTTCTTGCCAAAAGCCATTCACAGAGGTGACATTTGCTCTCTGAGCACATTTTCTGTGTGCGATAAAGAGAAATGTTTACAGACAGGGGTTATTTCTTCGACACGAGTCTGGAGACACAGATACAGACAAATCCCTCTCAGTCTTAATGAGCTTCCTGTAGAGCTGAATTTAAATCATTTGGAGTTCAGCCAATTTCTTGTAATCCATGTTTATATGAAAACCTTTACTGGAAATGCCTTGAAACACAGCATCAGATGTACTGGTGGGTTATTATATAACATATATTATATAACATAACTATAAACCGAAAACTAGGAAGTCGGCACTGATGTCCGAAATGGTTGCACACCACATGACTTGATGATGAAATTTAGCTGCTATTGGCCATTAAAGGACAAGAATGAAAAGCGTGTTTATAAGAATAGTATTCACTGATTGACCGATTTATTTATGCATGTGAAGTGCAAAAGTTTTGGCGCCCCGTGATCCCTAGCAAGCCTGATTTGTGTGCAAGCACGTTATTTATTTATTTATTTATTTATTTATTTATTTCCTCAAAACATTCTACTGAAATATCTTAAGATTATTCGTTCTCAAAAATGTAGTGGCCAAATGAATGGTCCACCTAAAGAGATTATGTTTACTTAAATTCCCATATCACTAGGAAAATTACCAGTAAGCAAATCAAAGTTGTAAAAAAATGCTTTGAGGTCTCTATCAATGAATATATTAACACTGGTTCACTAGGTTACAGACTTAGGAAGCACATAAAACAGGGAAACAAGAGCTAGTTTGAGTGTTTCTGGGAGAGGTAGTGTAGGTCTTCACCCATCGCTGACCTATCGAAGACTCAGTAACTCAGCTGTTCGGACATCTAGGGCAACTCCATTCTGCCTCCTCGGTTCCAGAACAGAATGGAGTCTTGCAGTATACCTACCTTTTAACCTGAGAGATGGTGGGATTAATATATTTATTTAGTTTCCTGAAAGATGCCAATATTTCAAGTTAAAGCAAAGAATGGAGAAATGGCATTTACAAACACATTCATTCAAACCTACAGGTAGAGGAAATCAACTGACTCGCATGTGAACATCCAGTTTTATTCAACACTAATGTTGCTACAGTATTATGCTTGGTTTGCTTTGTGCAGTGTGGTGTTTCAGGCCCCAGTGTAGTGCTAACAGGTTTGAGAGGTGTGTTAGGCAGAACCGTCTTATCTGTTACCAGTAGAAAAAGTGTCTTAAGGAAGACGGATGGTTCTCAGCAGGGTGTATCTATTGTGTCTGGTCTTTTTCACTCCTGAGCTGAGTGTGCAGTCAGCACAATGCCTGTCACCCATGAGCAGAGGAGAGACTTGACTTCTAATGTGTGTGTGTGTGTGTGTGTGTAGTCCACGGGTGCTCGAATCTTGCGTATACTGATTAATTGTTCTGCTTTCTCTGAAATCACATGCAGCAAGACTTATTTACACTGTGAACTAACATTGTCCAAATGGGACTTTAATTACTGCTATGTTAATAATTATCCAGATTTATGTTAGTCCAAAAACTACCCCTTCTTGGCCACCTTTTACTCCATTGTGCAATTTGTGTTATTAAACTCTGAGTGAACTCCTTTATTAAGCTAAAGCCTTATAAAACTGTACAAATTCATGGCTGGAATTCCCAAAAAGCCTCGCAGGAGAAAGATTATTGTTCACGGATATGCTGAACCACTGTAGATCTCTCTACACGTTAAGATCTTGGCTTTACGGTACTTTCTCCGGTAGCTCGATCATCGGAAATCTAAAGCTGGAGGAAGCTGTTTGCATGCGTTTAGTATGCTTGCACCTGCACAGTCATTTCATGCAATTTATGCCATTAGTTAAACATGTTGCATCAGCATAATGCAGGAAAATCATGCTGATACAGATCAAGAGCAGTTATTATTCACATCACACATTTTTAAAAAGTAATCTCAGTGACTTTGAATGTGGCATGGATGTTTCAGATGTTCGGATAATTTAAAAAAAATGTAGCTCAAATTGCTTGGTGCGGAATGTATTATTAAATAGTTTCTTCAAGTTTTAACTCAATAAGTGATGAATCGCTCTCGTTAACGTCTCGACTGTAGAGGACTGTGGTGCAGTCTGAAAATGTATGCAGGATAAATTTACCCCTTTCTGGAAACACTGTTTTGGCTCGAAATTTTTTAAAGTGTTGTTTTCCTTTATATTTTGGGATGCCTAGGAGGTAGTGTTTGTGCTAATTTTTCACCTTGTGTTCAAACATGAGCATCAGTTAGCCTGGATAATCGAACGTGTTATTTTGCAACTGGATCAAATTGTGGTTATATTAAGTTAATTGCCTCCTCACAGATTTGTCACAATAAATGAAACAAAACAAGAGAGTAAACTTTAAAAACAGTATTCATTTAATTCCAAGGCTTAAAAATATTCTTAGTTTAAACAGCTTTAACAAGGTGTCCATGATACTGGCTGGGATGCTTTTCATATTGGAGCATGTTGTCATAGTATTAAGGATGTATTGATGACACATATTTGAAGTAATTAATATTTTCATTCATTCATTCATTCATTCATTCATTCATTCATTTGTTCGTTTTCTACCACTTTATCCGAACTTCTCGGGTCACGGGGATCCTGTGCCTATCTCAGGCGTCATCAGGCATCAAGGCAGGATACACCCTGGACAGAGTGCCAACCCATCACAGGGCACACACACACTCTCATTCACTCATACAATCACACACTACGGACAATTTTCCAGAGATGCCAGTCAACCTACCATGCATGCCTTTGGACCGGGGGAGGAAGCCGGAGTACCGGGAGGAAACCCCCGAGGCACGAGGAGAACATGCAAACTCCGCACACACAAGGCGGAGGCGGGAATCGAACCCCCAACCCTGTAGGTGTGAGGTGAACATGCTAACCACTAAGCCACCATGCCCCCAGTAATAAATAATGTTATTATTTATTTCTGTAAAAGTAGATTTAAATCAAACGTTGTGGAAGTGTGGAACCACCTTCTGTTTGGTAGAGAGTAAAAGGATAAGAATTTGTAAAATATTTATAAATATACCAAAATGTGCTGATAGCTAGGTTATAAGCCTTAGCACTCTGACCAGACCCAGAACAACCATTCTGCTTAGAGAGCAGTGCAAATGGCAGAGCTTTATTTATTAAAGAAGGTGAAGAGCACTCAACTAGGAGGTATGATGTCTATTTTACCCTCAGGCCACCATAAGGACAAGTTTGTCCGGTCTCGGATCACAGAGCTAAAGTGCTCCACTGGCAGTCTACACATTTGAGTCTAAAATTGATCCCCTATTCTGAATATGTACTGTATAAGCAATGTCCGAGCAAATAAAATAAACAAGATAAACATTTACTAATCTGCAATCTGGGGATCAACTATTGAGGGCATTGGGGGGGGCAAAATGTGTTGGAAAAACAAGTTCATGTATGAGGCAGAAAAGATCCAGCTAGATATATTCAGCGCTGTACTCATATTCAACTGAGGAAAGACAGAAACAGGTGTAGACTAAAAAAAACAGGCATTCACTAAATTCCATTGGTTTTGTTACCACGACACAAAGTCGGTGTGTTTCTGGAGGTCTTGGAAAAATGCCCTCTTTCAAAAAAAAAAAAAAGAGCATACCTACGATGGATAATGAAGGATAAAACAGTCATACAGGTAGATTTTAGGTTTTATATCTATTATGCGTTATTATCCTTCAGTTAAGCTATTTTCAAAAACAAATAAACAACCAAAAACTACAGTTACGTTTAGGGTTAGGGTTAGATTATCAAATAGGCCATGCCTGCCCGATGACGCGATATCTGTTACGCTTATCTGAAATCCCTGGAAATAAGTGCATCCCACTAAAAACACTGAAGCAGGAATCATCATTTCTAGCCTGTGTATTGCTGCTAATTGACATATGGGTTGATGCAATCTGATGTTTATCAACACTGCACTAATTAAGCAGCTTAAAAATAGCCATTTTGCATTCCAAAAGAACAACAAAAGTCGACCAGTGAGACTTAAGTCATGCAACCCCTGGTCACGATTGCCTAGACTTGTAAACAATGCTATATGATTGCATATACAGTAATTTAAAAAAAAAAATAGCAAGTGTAAACCTGATCTAGCAGATGTGAAAATCATGTAGCATGGCAGTTACAGGTTTTAAATGAATGGTACAATTGACTTCACAGTCAGGGGCAATCCGAACACCTCAAACAACGGTGTGCCGGTTCTATCGGCATAATTTGTTCATCTTAAGCGGCCTCGTGCCACCTGTTCTTCGAGGGCATTACCGTGTGACCGGGCCGAGAGTCTACTGATCACATCCATCTGTTATTGAGGCTCCGCAGCTTGGAACATATCAAACTGGAAACGATTCCACTCCCTGACCTGACCTGAATTATTAAGTAGTCCTCGCTTTCTCTGTATTAGAGAATATGACACATTTATGTACGTTTGCCATGGCTACAGAAAGCGAACCGGTGTGTGTACACATACAGTATACTGTTTTTAACCTCTAATTTATGTCTGTGCTCTGTTTATTTGAAAGCCTTGAATGAAACACAGGCTTTTGATTTGGTCCTATAGCAGAACATCTCTGCACTTCCCCTATGTACTGTACGGCTGAGAGAAATATTTCAAAGGAAATATCCCCATATAATTGGAGATACAGTTGCATTTGATTACAATGGTGTTTTATAATAATTTTCAATTTGAAGGATTGAAGGTGCACACAAAACCTTTCACCTACTTAAACTTATATTTCTCTCGCGTATAATTTACCAGGTCATTTATAAAAAATGTTTATCTTCAGAAGTTGGAGGAAGAGGTAGAAATTTTTAGATATCTTATTACAAGATTAATTGATGTCTGTTTTGCTTTAGCATGCACAGTGACTATATAGTATCTTGCATAAAGGATGAAATCGACTGTGTGAGGGATTCACACTCAGCTAAGAAGGATTTAGTCTGACTAGACTTTTAACCGTTTGATAAACTGATATATTGCACAATATGACCTTTGCAGAAAGAGAGACTTTCTTCGATTTAATTCGTTTACTGAAATATATTTCGTTGCCGAAATATGTTATAGGTACAAAAACCTGTTGTGACATCCTACGGTTTTTACCAAACTGCCAATTATATAGCGTATAATGCTTCATACATTATAGACGCGGTCAAACTAAACTTTTTGTTCCATTGACTTTCATTCATAATCATGTGATTGCTGGAGAACTGAAATGCAATCTCAATCAAATATATGTATATAAAAAAGCAATAATAATCTGATAGAGTAATTGCATCATGAAACTAAAATGAGATCCCCAATAAAAGCGACAAGATAATACCGTTCTTATTGCTGTCTTTTTTTGTTCTTTCTTCAACAGTAAAGTGGGAAAGGTTTACGGACTGTAACGTTTATTAGAGCCATTAATCTTCTTTAATAATTGGGTTGAGCCCACTGTGCTGTGTAAACAGTAATCAATATTAATGTGACTAGTATTTCTTTGGCAGTGGGTGAGATGTTGCATGTGTCCAACACCTGCACCAGTGAAGTGATCCGTTGGGAAGACAAACCTGTTACAGAAATGTTATCATTTAGTGGGCTTTATTTATTATCACAAACTAACACATCTATTCATATGACACTTGGCTGTCTTCTTGGGTTGTGAGGTGATAAACTCACCATTTTAGTTTGGCGAGTTAATAAAAGAGTAATAATTTTTTTTAACGAAGTCATTCGACCAGCACGTGTGACGGAAATCAGCGAACTATAACGATTCTCACATTACTGAGTCCTAGTAGCATTCAGAAAATGTTCCAGTTAACAAGAGCACATAAAACATTTCTTACTTGTCTGTTATGTACTGGTAATTTTGTAAAGTAGGACAATCATCTTCAATTATGGCCCATTTCAAGTTTGTGGTATAAGTAATTTTGCTTTCTGAACTTGAAGAAAACTGGCTTGGCATGTGACTTTCAAATCCATTTGGAAAATGACTCAATCATTAAGAAACCATTTTAAAACCTTTCAAAGCTAGTGCAAAATCAAACCACGCACACATGAACAAAATAGAAAACAAAAGCAAATGGATTGTTTTTAAGTTTCTAAAGCAAGCTGATATCGCCTGGAAAATGACTAAATTGCCCAAATTAGGTCCGATTTTTATCGAATTAAATGCATCCGGAGGTTTCTCTGTATCCTCTATATAAAAGCCTTTATTTCCCAATTAATCACAACCTTTTTATTTATAAATAGGAAGGATACATGAAGTTCACTTTACTGTTAAATAATACTGTTAAACGGTGAATGAATGGGTTTGATAAGTTACACAAATGTTTGATTAAGGAAATTGCAGAACACTCTGACATGAAAGTCAGTGTTATTTTATTCATACTTTTTTTCTAAAAGATGGCTGGCTACAGAAAATCTGTTCTCAGACATGCACTTTCTTGATTGAGCTCAGTTATAGGATATTACTTGCTCCGAATAATTCAGTAAAATCCATTTTAATAAGCCCTTCAGGCAACACCGGCCCTTCTTTCCCCAACCGTATAACTCACTCTGACTACTGTTCCCACATATGTACTGCCATTCCTGCCCAAGAGATTTTTCATGCAAGATCTTAAGGATATGTTTAAATATTAAGTCAAGGTATTTTTTTTTACCTAGTGTTCTGTCCTGCTTTCCGAGTAGCTGTTTGGTACAATTGGTGTGTTGAAATGGGCATCATTTTGAACATGAATGTAGATTCTCAGGCATTTTGCAGAACTACTTGCAGAAAAATGGTTGTGGCCATATCCATGTGTTCTAAAGACTCGAAGGGATTGGGACAACTTTCTCTCAAAACCTGGAGAGGAGAGGGGAGACTAACAATGGGAAACACAAAAAGACTAGATTCGAGCCACTATATACTTGTATATACTGCCGTGACAATATATGATAGTACACGAGGTTAATATAGTATAGATTATTATGCTAATGAACAGCTGACATGACATGCCAATGATCTGGAAATTTGACAGTTAATTTATGTAGATGTCCTACTAAAAAACATACAGTCCACAAGACTAGGGAACACTGGCAGAGCCTTAGAGTTAAGTCCTGTTTTAAGCTACAAGGTGGACTAGCCAATATGCATATGCTGGTAGGGTATGTGTGTAATTTTTTAACTAATACACTGTTAATATTTAAAGGAAAAGAATATACATTATTCCATCTGGTCTATCTTTTGCAACAGTTGCCCAAAACATTGTAGGCCAAGCAGCTCAGACTACATGCTGAAAAAGTGACAATCTGATTTCATTTGTCTTGCTCAAGGACACAATGAGAAAACAGGGATTCTAAACCGAGTAGTCATGTAGGTCATGATTTATTACGCGTTCTAGCCAAGGTGTTAAATCATGGCACATTCCAGTAGTTTAACCAGTTACTATACTAACTGCTCCATCATAGACTTGTTCCTTTTAGCTGTCTTTAACCCTTTTTACCAGTTTTATTATGTGGCAGAATGAAAATAGATTTATCAGGGATTTCAGGTATCACAGAAAGCAGAACTGGGTTTGATATCACCATTTAATTTAGAGATAGAAACATTTGTGTAAGACAAAAGAAATAACACTTTTTGTTTTCATTTTTAAGGGGCATGGTGGCTTAATGGTTAGCACGTTTGCCTCACACCTCCAGGGTTGGGGGTTCGATTCCCGCCTCCGCCTTGTGTGTGTGGAGTTTGCATGTTCTCCCCGTGACACAACAAAACTGATGCAAATTCCATTTATTAGCCTCTGTTAAGGTGCCTGTTTGAATTATTTCACTAATGTCCAGATATTAGAGATTCAAGGTGGGTTAGAGTTAGGGTTAGATAGGGTTCTCCATTAGATAGTTAATAAGAAGGATGCTAAGATTCTTTATTTTTTCAAGGTGAGATATTTTATCAACCCAGTCCACCCATTTACAAACTGGACAGAATTTAACCAGAGATTTGCACTGTAGGTTGTTCCAATCCAGACGAAAGACTGTTTTTAGCTTGGCTAGCATTAGTGCTTAAATCATATCCTACTCACCCCTGAAGCATTTGGCCATACTTCTATCACTAATTTATTAATCATACACTGTGGTAAAATTGGCTTCAGCTTCTGTAATCCCATTTGGATAATAAATTAGTAGAGGATTCTCTAATAGCAGATGATCTCCAGACGAGTCCAATCAATGATGCTAACTCTTCCCCTCAATACAACATCTATTGGAATTGATTTTATATTTAGCCTAAAATGTGTCACAGCTAAAACTTTCCATGTTGTTGAAATGCTACATGAATACTGTGGGAATACTGTGGCAACAGCACACAAAGTGCCATGTAAGAAGTCTCCAGCTATGAGTTTAAGTAAATTTCCATTTAGACTGCCCAGTATGAAACCTGCAGCATTTCAGACTTCATTGTAGCCCCACTGATTTGGAAGCCTCTTATCATCCAGTTGATCTTTCCGTGTGGAGCTAGAAGAGAGGATCTTGGCTCTGGCTCAGTTGGGCATTTATAGATCGTTTCACGTCTCAATGGAATTCTCATTCCCAAGTGGTTTCCTCAGAGGAGGCTTAAGGAAATGAGGTATATCATCTGTGACCAAACACATTTTTACAGTATATGCCCCGAGTAAGGGAGGTTGAATGTATGGCTTACTTTTGAAGACCTGCAAAACAGCAGATCGCTGATACTGAGACTTGGTAGATCATCAGATATAAAAAATATATATATCACAGAATGTGGTAAAAAATAAATAAATACAAAAAAATCATATCAGGGGATCACTGAATTCAGAAGATTGGGAAGTACAGAGACTGGGAAATATTGCTTGCAAATACTGGTTAAAAATTACTTCCAGAGCCTATAAATTTGTATAGATGTGAGACACTGGAAAACTCATAAAATTAGTTTTATAATTAGAATATTACTGATAAGTATAGAAAATATAGATATATCATTTCATCTGCCTCCTCTTTTCCAAGAGCTGCCCAAAATCTTAAGGAAAGCAGCTCAGACCACATGGAGAAATAATGGCTGACAATCTGACATCATTTCTCTTCCTCAAGGACAGTAAGAAAGCAGGGATTATAAATCCACTAGCCATGTAGGTCAAGATTTATTCACTGTGCTAGCAAGGTGTTAAAGCAAGGCGCACTTTAATAGTTAATCAGATATCGTACAGTATATAGATTGTATCTAGTTCAAGTGGTCCTTTTAAGCACATGCCGTGCACAACCTACACATTCCTCCTAAATCAATTTCAACTGTTTATAAGGGTGGCAAGGTGAAGTCTAATACAAATGTCCCCATATAACACAGGTTAAAGTTGGTGCCACATGAGGTTGCTTATCAACACTCTCTTCAACTTCTTCATTTCTGAACCTTCCCAAACTTGCAAATGCAATGTAAACGATGGATTAAAGATCATTGCTTACATTTGGGAACCCAACTCTAGGCTCAGATCGGCTCAACTCATCATGGATTGTTTTAATCCAGAAGCATTTGAATGTTGATCCATCATGGTTTGCAGGTATAGCTAGCTTTGTGGTAACAGCCCAACGATGACTATCAAAGTGTCTACAAAGTGGAGACGCAGTGGCTTGGTGATTAGTATGTTTGCCTCACAATTTCAGTTGTTTCACAATTTGGTGGTTATTCCCCAAACTGTGTGTGCGATTGTGCCCTGTGATAGACTGACATTCTGTCCAAGATGTACCCTGCCTTGTACCAAAAGTCATGGGTGGGTGAAAACATCTACAAAAATGGTTAATATCTAAATGAAGATAAATGTGAACAAGAAAGCAAGCATTGCGTTAGTTCTGGCAGGCCACGTCGTCAAGCGTGCATCAGCTGTTAATCAGCTGTCCACGATGCGCACCAATCCGGTTATGACATTCATATAAACCATTTAAATTCACATTCATTGAGCCGCTCTAGTGCTCTGCTGCTGCCGCGATCTAAACTCCCTCCTCCAACCCCAACTCCACCATGCCGGAACCCGTGTTCATTGTACCAGTTTATGTCATAAATCTCCACATATTTTTCTCCCTCTCTCTTTAATTATTTAATTATTTACCTATCCATTCAATCATTTATTACATTCCAAAAACACGTAAGCGAGCATATCTAATACTATGCATGATTAGTGGTTCTGTTATATGGGGGTCTATTCTATTTTCTAGTTGCTGCTCTCCCCGCTCTGTCCATACATGCGCATGGATGGGCGCGTGGATTCTTGCCCAGAACAGAACCATACCGCAAACACTAACTGTATGCATATCATCTAATGCATATCTAATCTTTTGACAAAGTGGTCCTGACAGAACTGACATTAATTTTCAGTTGCAGCAAGAGATGCCTCAGATTACTTTAGATGTTCTGGTTGCCAATCTGTCTCAACATACCCTGAGGTGCATTCTAGTAAATGAACCTTAAAGTACAGTAGTTTGTCTGTTCTAAATCCTAAGCCCAGCATGCCGAGTTATCAACCCAACTTTTTTTTATGAATTTATACTCTAGCTGTCAAGAGGTTCCATACTTGTAGTTGACACAGTGTATTACTCCATTTCAAACTGCCTTTGTCACAAGTGTTGGTTACGCTGCCAAGTCAAATGGAAGACAGGACCATGCTAGCTTGGCAAGCAATAAATATAGTGCTCAAATCATATCCTACTCACCCCTAGAGCATTTGGCTGTACTTCTGTCAGGAGTACATTGAATGTAACCACTCTTCCGTTTGCCTTCAGCTCCTGTTAATCCTGTTTGGCTTGTAGATTAGTACAGGATGTTTAGATAGCTGATGATCTCTGTGAAAGCAATGATGCCAGCACTTCACCTCAACATGGCTTCGAGTGGTTTTTCCTATAAATTGAGCTCTGAATATGAGAGGTTTTCTTTAAACTACATGGTGATAATTGGAAATACTCTTCTACTGACAACATGCATTTAAAACATGAGTAAAACATTACATTTTTCATCATCAACAATCAACATTGTTTAAAGCATATTGGGTCTTGGGTGACTTTGGTGCTTGGACTCCTATATTTAATACCTTTGATAATGTAGGTTGGGATTCCCATTGCTGACATTAACCTTGATTACTAGATTGAAATCACAGACCCCTAGCTATGCTTAATGGACTCTAAGGTCCCAAGACCCATCGGTATACATACTTTTGAGAACCACTTCCACATTCCCACTGAAAATAGGTTTAATTCATTAGTTTCATTTATGATTTTTTTAAAAAATTTGTTTAATCATTAGAGCCATATTTCTTTAAATTCATGAAACTAGAGCCCATTAGGTCAGAACTGACTTTGGTAATTGAACCCTTTAATACACTGGCTTTGATAAGGTGTGTTGTGATACACAAACAAACAAACAAAAAATAAAAATAAAAACCCTTTGCTAAGCTTAACATGCCCCTAGGGGTCCCCAGACCAGCCGGACAACCCCCAAATCCCCATCACGCCTTTGAGAACCACTGATTTAGAACATCTAAATGAGGATGTGATCCATGTATCTTATTGTTTTTTTTTCTGTCTTCATGCTTGAGTTCTCTTTGCTTTACCTATCAGTATGCAGCTCCAAGCAGGCTCCCCAGTATGACACATGCAGCAAAGCATTTCAGACTTCACTGTTGAGACTGTAGCCCTACAGTTTTTGGAGCCTCCCATCATCCAATTGATCTTTCCATGTGGAGCTGGAAGAGATGATCTTGGCCCCGGCTCAGTGGGACAGCAATAAATCTTTTCACATCTCAATAGAACTCTCATTCCCTGATAGTTTTCTTACTAGAAGCGGGGGAGGCATGAGGGAATGTTTGCTCATCTGTGACAAACACATTTTGTATGCATATACTACAACCAGAGCTGGACAGGGCGAGTGTGTGGAGTAGTTTGGGTGGCCTACAAGGCATCAGAACCTGGATACTTCCTAGGTACTTGATTAAAAAATAGACTCTTGAGACTCCTAAGATTATTAAACAAAAATATGGGCATGATTCCATGGACACTGGAGACAAGGAAACAGAAGCTCATTCAGAAGCTGGGAAAGCACTTGTTTACAGACACTGGCCAATAATTACTTCCAGAGAGGGGAAAACACTAGATTTGAGACACTGGAAAACCTTAAGGATTTGACACAGAACAGCTGAACACAATAGAGCAAACATAAACAGAAGCACATGACAGGAAATCAGTGCTCATTTTGTCCCAAGAATGAGCACAGGGAAAGGGAATTCATGACAAGCTATATCCATATGGGATTTGCTTTACTGGATGATGTCTATAATAATATTATGCAGACTTCTCCCCTATGGTAAATCTCTCCCACCTGAACAGCATTTAAATGAACGTGGGGGGACGAGTTTCTGGCGGGTTATTGTCTACAAACCTGGGTGATTGTTACTTGGAATTGGATTGTATACTTGGAAGCATCTACACTTTTTATGGTTTAATGGAATATTACAACTGCTTCTACAAAACATTGCATGCTATTGTGGCATATTTTGATATTAATTGACTATACGTATATCTGACATTATCTTACATATCTCACATAAGCATTTAAATAGCATTTGGGAT
Organism: Tachysurus fulvidraco; assembly: GCF_022655615.1. Lineage (NCBI taxonomy): Eukaryota > Metazoa > Chordata > Actinopteri > Siluriformes > Bagridae > Tachysurus > Tachysurus fulvidraco. The sequence continues at coordinate 6,298,498 of NC_062519.1, read as the reverse complement.
TAATTTATTTAACAATGGAGACAAAGGGATTAATATTATTTAACAATTATTTATTTATTTAACAATGGAGACAAAGTATATTATAATACATTTTAGGTTAGATCCTCATTATTAAATGTTTATATTACATATAATATTACATTACTTATTCTTCTAACATTTGCAGATTTTTATAACATTTCTATCTTGTTTCAAGGCTCTGATTTAAATAATTGGTCTCATTATTATTTTTATTGTTATTTTAATCCTTTATTTTTTCTATTGCATCATTCATGAAAACAAGCAAACTATACATTCTACTTGACAAGAAGCTTGTGCATATGATAAAATTTGTGAATTTTGAAGCTTGCAAATTGTTGAGAGGCAAATTTTTCACTATTTACATACATGCAGACTAATGGCCATCAAACTCTGTTCAAGATTTGTAGGTATTTTGATATACAATTTACTCAGAGGAGGAATTAAAACACTGATATAAACAAAACCAGTAATAAAACACAAAATTCCAGAGCTGCACATGTGAGGAGTCTTAACACCTCCTTTTCCACAATGTCTGTTATTTTTGATAGACTGAATTGACTTTTGGTGCTTGGACCCCTACATCTAATAACTACTAATGTAGGTTGTGAAATACACCACTGTACCAACATGAAAAAATTCAGACCACCTGTCTGTGCTTCATCTAACCTTTGCATGGAAATGTACTTTTTCTCTCTTGTACAATGATTGTTTTCATGATTGGAGTCTCTTTGCTTTGATTATTAATGAGATACAATTTGGACTACCCAGTATAAGCCATGAAACATTTTATATTACCCCTCTGAGGTTGTAGCCCCGCAGTGTTGGGCGTCCTACACTGTTGATGAAGCCAATCAAAATGGTGGAATTAAATGATGGAATTGACCAAGGTTTAGGGCTTAAGTCTGTAAGACGTCCAAGGATTGGGAAACACTTGCTGGCAGAGACTGCAGAGCTCCAGTGTGAAGAGTCTTGAGACCTCATTTTGCACAGGAAGCTGCTCTTTTGCATTGTTTACAAGCTGGAGAATGCTCGTTGTCCTTAAAATCAATATCCCACAGTGGTAGTACATCGATGGTTTTGGAAATTGAGGTTTTGTCCAAGGCAGATCGGATTACTTTTGAGCTGCTCTGCTAAGACGCTGCATAAAAGTCCATGAATCTTTACACATTTCAGTTTCCATTAACAATGTTGACATCACCAGTTCAACTTTGCAGCTCAGGGTACTTTGCAATTGCCATAGTCTAAATTGATTTAGTATTATTGATTTATTAACGGTCATTGATTTCTTTAGAGAAAGTTGTACCCCACTATAAGAGTGTCTCTTGTATGTTTCCCAAGAGACTGAAAGGTCTCCCGCGACAACTGACGCTTCTTTCTCTTTGTTACCAACAGTTCACAGCACAACTGGCTCGGACTTAACAGGAGCCATCGATTTTGTTAGCCGCTGTAATAAATCAGTGACAAGATTCGTTGTGAACAGAGAGTAATGATGATTTCACATCCTTTTCCAGGGAAGTGGTGTACACAAAATATCAAACTGACAGATGAATACACGAAAGCATTATATATAAGGTTTAACAGAACATGGAAGCATATACAATTTTCCTATTACTGTACATGCAACATATATTTGTATTCCTGCATTATTTACTTCTGGCATTTTATTTGTGAGATCTGCCTTTTAAAACCTATAAAATCTGAGACCTTTCAGTAGTACATAAAAATATACAAACTTACCTATATAAGGTTCATATCTTCCATTTTGACTCTTAGCTCTTAACCATATCTCTTCACTTCACATCTTATATTCAAGTGGAAAAGTGTGATTGGCTTCCATTATGAAAGCACTTACTTTCCCCTGGAAATCCTTGATCTTTCATCTTTTGCCTAATTTACATCAAATTTTGTCTTTTTGAGGTTTGTAATTGAGGTTCTGATGCGATCCATCATTCTGATTGTTTAAAGCCAAACTTACCCCTAGCAGAAAAGTTTAAAATAAAGCAAAACATTAGCACACCTGTCATTTTATTAAATTCACCACAGGGGAAATAAAGACTTTTATTAAGTGTGACGTGTGTATAATTCAAATATATGAAAATCGTATTCAGAACTTTTTATCAGCTTCTAGCCTTCATATATGTGCAGGTTCCAGGGAACACGTATTTAAAGAAAGACCTGCTGATGTTGTAATGTAGGCCAAGATCAAATTTGATATATGTCTGCAATTACATTTGGATAAAAGGGTTATAGATTTTTTTTTCCCCTCTGTTGTCGCTAGTAGCATGGCAAAGTAGCATTCATTTAGTTGATTAGGATCATTTATTAATACAATTATCATTTTAGGGCATGTGTTGGTAGAAACTGAAAATTTACTGCATTAGATCTACTCTATTTCATGTATTTGATATGTGTCCCAGGAACATGGTGCACCTGTCTAACTTAATATTCATTCATTCATTCATTCATTCATTCATTCATTTTCTACCGCTTATCCGAACTACCTCGGGTCACGGGGAGTCCGTGCCTATCTCAGGCGTCATTGGGCATCAAGGAGTGCCAACCCATCGCAGGGCACACACACACTCTCATTCACTCACACACTCAAACACTCCGGAAAATTTTCCAGAGATGCCAATCAAGCTACCATGCATGTCTTTGGACTGGGGGAGGAAACCGGAGGATCATGCAAACTCCACACACAGAACATGCAAACTCCACACACACACACACAAGGCAGAGGCGGGAATCGAACCCCCAACCCTGGAGGTGTGAGGCGAACGTGCTAACCACTAAGCCACCGTGCCCTCCCCGACATAATATGTCGACTGGAATTATTTTTGCTTCACATGCAATATGTCTTTATATAGAAAGATTATATGGTAACTGATAAGCAAAACCTTAACTATTATGTATGTATGCAGTATGTCTTCTATATTAACATGTACTTGGTTACATTGCTTCAGTTATAATACGTTTTAAAATGTAATAAATATGTACAGGTTTGTGGTACGCTAAATCTTCCAGGTTGTCCAACAAAGGGTGTTGGTGGAAAATTGTAAAAATTAAGACATAAATAAGAGATAAAATTAAAGTACCTCTGAGCAAAATAAAGCTTCAATGTTGTGAAGCTCTGAAATTGAGATCATCACAGCTATACAGTAGAAAATCTCTTCATCTGCTCAACCTTCACAGTGGGATGCTCTTCTGTCGAGAAGCGTTGACTTGAATTTAACGTGTTCATTAAGATTTTTCTGTAAATATTGGCTTTAGGATTTAGTCACAGAGCAAACAAGCTACAGGAATGGAAAGGAATTACTATTAGCATCAGAAAGCTCAAAGAATGTGGTTCTTTATTATTGTTCTTATAGAATATCTGTCTAATTTCAGAGATAAGGGTGTGTTGGGTGTGTTGGGGGTTTGTGTAACTTAAGAATAATGCTTCAATTTTTCTATCAAGCTATCAATATTTTGTTCTTTTGGATTCATAGGCCCTATAGGGTATTTATAATTATGCCTTTTTTCTATCATGTCACTCTGAAAGAGAGAGAGAGAGAGAGAGAGAGAGAGAGAGAGAGAGAGAGAGAGAGAGAGAGAGAGAAGAGACAGCACTTAACACAAACCGGTATCTCATGAGAAAGCTGAATGGACCTGACACTTCATTAGCATGCTGAATGAGGATCTCCCCGTTTGCAGTTTTCCACCCAAGGGTCACTTTGTGAAAGCTATGTCTCCTCCCCTGGAGCAAAGAAAATGTCAGCACTGTTTAGATTCATTCTGGCATATATACATGTTGCATATCTACTAAAGTGGTTGTAATAAGAAAACATAATCATAGAATCTGGAAATTTAATATCACACACCTGAGAAACTGACAGGTAAACCACATAGTCCAATGTGCAGCAAAAATGACATCATGCATCTCAATCGCTTGGCATTAATATTCCAGGCAGCTCTCAATCCCAGAGCTGGTTCTCGAATCCATGACTTACAGGCAATAAATGTAATGATCCCTTGGGTTTTCCGAGGTGGACGTGACAAATCGGACATACTGTGCATTGGCCAACATCGATACGAGGCATGGATTTTAATTTCAGACCTCAGACTTACAGAGAATCCATTGACGAAGAAATACACGTCTTGGAAGAAACCCCAATCTACTCCTCAGCTTAGATTGAGGCTTTTTTTTTTTGGAATTACTTTCCACTGTCTGTTTTACAAATGTTCTGTGTACTCTAGCGGCATCATTTCCACTCAGAGTCAATAGAACCTGAATCCATCTGTACAGGCTGCTGTGTACTCGAGGAGTTGACAGTCCCAGCTGGTGTCTTTTAGATGGAATTTGGATTTTTGTCTGCTTTAGTCTCAATTATGCCGGTAATTGTTAGGTTTTGATAACAATTAAAGCCTTGGGTAAAAAAAAAAAGAAAAAAAAGTGTGGAAACACCTGCTGTGAATGGGACTGGTGTGCTGGTCCTTAATGGAAAAATCTATGCTGATCCACTTGTCTATCAATATTTCTAATTAATATGTGATGTTTAGGGGGGCATGGTGGCTTAGTGGTTAGCACGTTCGCCTCACACCTCCAGGGTTGGGGGTTCGATTCCCGCCTCTGCCTTGTGTGTGGAGTTTGCATTTTCTCCCGTGCCTCGGGGGTTTCCTCCGGGTACTCCGGTTTCCTCCCCCGGTCCAAAGACATGCATGGTAGGTGGATTGGCATCTCTGTAAAATTGTCTGTAGTGTGTGATTGCGTGAGTGAATGAGTGTGTGTGACCAGCGATGGGTTGGCACTCCGTCCAGGGTGTATCCTGCCTCGATGCCCGATGACACCTGAGATAGGCACAGGCTCCCCGTGACCCGAGATAGTTAGGATAAGCGGTAGAAAATGAATGAATGTGATGTTTAGTAACATTAAAGATTTCACACTTGCATGTTTTGCTATCAGATTTTGTTCCATTCAGTGGTTTGAAAGCTGTTTTTGAATTTACTTGAAAACAGTGGTCTTGGGCTCGTTTCCAATAAACCACGGTGCGATCCGCATCACGTGTGGATGTTATCTACTATATCCACAGCTATCAGCACTGCTTCTAGAGTACTGCTAATAGTATACATACAGCAACTCCCAACTTCATGCAAATATGCAGTGACTTGGTGCAGCAACATACCAATGGGAGTAAATATATACACTAAACCAATAGAGTGTACATGATCTGTGAAAAAGAGCACAGACTGCTGCTGCTCATATGATATGATGCAGATGTACAATAGTGAATTTTTTTTTATATATACAAACACATTACTTTACATTTACAGCATTTGGCAGATGACCTTATCCAGAATGACTCATGTTTTATCTCATTTTACAATATCTAACTGAGCGATTGATGGTCGGGGGCCTTGCTGAGGGGCCCAGCAATGGCAGCAGTGTTAGTACTACTGGGGTTTGAGATCACAACCATCCAGGCAGTAGTCCAACACCACTAAGTTACCAGAATGTTTTATGTTTAGCAGGAATTGATTTGAAATCCTAGTTGCTTCATCCACTGATAAACATTATTATTATTATGTATTATTATTATTATTATTATTATTATTATTATTATTATTATTATTATTATTATTATTATTATTATTATTACAGCCAGTATTAATATATTCATAGCACAGAGACTGAAGACTTGTGTGAATGTAGAATAAGGTGATTAGTTCAACCTGACATTACAAGTTATGAAATGGGGAAAGGGTTCTTAAGGCCAATGCTTACTGATATATAAAACCAGGGTTTCCATGAAAGAATTCATTGGGGGACTGTAATATATATTTTTAATGTCATTTGAGGTATAAGTTGTACTGAGAGGATTTACCTGCATGATTAAAAATCTTCTAGGAAAATGGCTCCTTGGAAAATAAGCTAAGATCTTTTATTGCTATATTGGGTCCTAAAAAGTAACTGATTGCTTGATTTTTTTGCTTTTATGTTTGCGTACTCAATTCGGAATTGGCCAGAATGTCCTCCATTAGTCTGTATTCTTAGCTAACAAGAAAGACATACAAGAAAAGGTTTATAGTATGTCTTATTGACCCTGAGCCTTTAGCAATGAACCGAAGCCGTTGACTGTTCTGGTCTGTAATACACACAATGTGTAAAATGATAGCATGAACGAATTCCCAACAGAAATGAGATCTAAATTATTCTCTGGTTGGCTACTCAGGCTAGCTACAAACAATTTAACTAGTAAAGACATTTTTATGATATACTGTTTAGAAAAGTTTCAACATACTGTAATAATGAATGGCCATGCAATGCTTACAACTGATGAATCTGTTGCATTTTCTATCCTAGCAAAAAAACATAGTGAATGCTCTGTTTCTATATCCTGTCTTTGTCCATTGTAGCTTTACAGTAACATACATCTCATGCGGTTCAGTACTCGACAGTGGGGAAAAAAATAAGGCATAGTACAAACAAACTTCCTAAAACTCACAACGTTACCTATAAAAGAGAGATTCTGTTATGAAATCTTGCGACAGCTTTTTATCTAATCCGCTGCACCCATCCATTTCTTTTGCGGTTGTGAGCGCACACATCATCTGTTCTTGCCCTGGCATGCCATACATCACTGCTCTCAGCAAGCGAGGAGATCTTTAAGCTGCATAAACACTGTCGCCGAGGTGCCCGTGGCTTCAGGTGATGAATGACAGACCCCACAGAGTTTCTACACTCCATGATGAAGTGCTTCATGTCAACTAAAGCCCAAAATCCTGAGGTGTGCATTGGGAAGAGTCACCATATGGTGGTTTGCAGGTTACAGATGCGAGGCTTTAACAGTTTTGAGGCATTCCAGCAATCGGAAATGTTATACTTGGTGTCAGATATGGTATTGAACAGTCAACCTGTGCATGGTCGTGTTTGTCTTTGTGAAATACGGCATGCACTTTTCTTATTTAAGTGTGACTAAGGTGTAGTCGGTGTATGTGCAGAAATAGAAATTTTTGAATATTTTGCTTTAAAAAAACAATAACAAAAAAGCATCCGCATATACAGCATAATTTTAAAGTATCTCAGAATATTTTTCCTAAATAAAATTTGGAACATTTGTTTTCTTTCTATCACACATCTGTGTTGATTTTAAATAAATAAATAAATAAATAAATAAAACTTGTCTCATCCAGTGTCAGACTCAAATGTTTTGGTGCTAAAATTCTCTTCTCACTCTCCCTGCTAAGATTTTCTTGTCCGCCATGTTAGCGCATCTGTTTGCCGTTCCAGACAGACTATTAGCTAAGCTGTTTAATGAGCATGGCTGTAACAGCTACATAAAAGAGAACTGATTTGGCTATCTAGCTGCCAGCATGTGCCTTTCTCTTCCATGTTGTTTACTCGTTTCCAAAATAGGTTTAGAATTTAAATGTGTGAAGTGAACATCCAGTACAATTACAGCAGTTGTGTTAGAAGTAGAAGAATATCCACATGTTGTTATAAATAATAGCAGGTTTAAATGGATGTTCAAAACATGTGTCACCAGGATATAAAAAAAAGGATCTAAAAAATAATGGTGACAAAATGGAAAAAATTAGCCGTCACATTTGTGGGAGTGTATGAACAGATTGTGTTCAGTAATTCATTTTGTTTTTGGCAGGTTTTAATTATGTTGCCTTTGGTCACATTTCCATTAGGAACTCATGAGGGCATCACTTCTGTAGGCCAGCGTCCATTGTCCAGCTGTCCTATGCTTATGAGGTCAATTCGTTTATATTGAATTTTCTTTCAACACACCTAGTAGCGCCAAATACACGGCATTGCTTACTCAATTTAAAAAAATTTAAAAAAGTTCTTTTAAGAAATCTTTTTCATGGCACCAGTAACACTGATTCAGCTATTTGGCAACGACGAAACACCGGAGTTGGTGGATGAAAAGTGACTTTGGGTTTTGATGGGAGTTTTAATTGGTCCATCTTTGTTACTCCATTGCGATTGGCAGGTCCACATTGCTGTAAACGGGATTGGCTGAGAAAGGTGGAGAAAAAAAATAGGAAACATCACGTGACCACAACTGATTGGTGCACTATAGGCACATCCATCTTTGTCCATCTATTTCAGATGGCGCATCCATCTTTTGGCTGTCCATCACAATTGGCTGTTCAATCTTCGAAGCGAACGGGATTGGAGGAGAAAGATGAAAACATCATGGCGGTGCGCACCATTGATGGGTGTGTGCATGTTTGTCCATCCATTTTGATTGGCGCCATCTACTGCGATTGGCTGGTACATCATTGCAGGGAACAGGATTCGAAAGGGCGAGTGCAGACAGGCCGGATGAACCAGGCCGTTTTGCAGAATTGTAGTATAAATTTGAAGAGAAATTATACCAATAAATCCAGTTTCTTTACAACGTTTCTTCTTCATGTTCTTTATCCTGTTGCTACTCTTGATTGTCCTCATTTGCTATTATAATAACCTTTTCTCTTTGTCCAGTTCAGCCTAACGGTGTTCAGTAGGGTTGAGGGCAGTGGTCTGTGCAAATCACTCAGGTTTGTTTTTCCACTCCAACCTCATTTGTTCGTCCATTCATTAACCTTCACTAGCTGCTTTGTCCTAGTCTGAGGTTATGATAATAAAACCCAAGAAGTTCCACAGCAGAAAGTAACAACCTGGTCAGCAGCTAATGATAAATGATTAAAAGAATCCTTGCTCATACAAAACATGCCTAAATTCTCAAATATGCCTCAAACATTACTGTACATATTTGCCATTTATAAACATATCAACTGTTGCAATTTAAAATTTATAAAATATTTGTGTGGTGGTAAAAAAAATATTGATTTCCATGAAGGTGTAGCCACTGTGTCTCTCGGTCACTGTGACAGAAGTGTGGCCCCATGTCTTTATGACAGAAGTGTGGCCCCTATGTCTCTTTATCAACAGATGTGTTGCCCCATATCTCTTGGTCTCTGTGGCAGAAGTGTGGCCCCACGTCTCTTTAACTCTATGACCAAAAGTGTGGCCCCATATATCTCTGTCTCTATGACAGAAGTGTGGCCCCATATCTCTCTGTCTCTATGACAGAAGTGTGGCCCCATATCTCTTGGTCCCTGTGACAGAAGTGTGGTCCCATGTCTCTTTAACTCTATGACAAAAGTGTTGGCCCATGTCTCTCTCTGTCTCTATGACAGATGTGTTGCTCCATATCTCTTGGTCTCTGTGGCAGAAGTGTGGCCCCACGTCTCTTTAACTCTATGACCAAAAGTGTGGCCCCATATATCTCTGTCTCTATGACAGAAGTGTGGCCCCATATCTCTCTGTCTCTATGACAGAAGTGTGGCCCCATATCTCTTGGTCCCTGTGACAGAAGTGTGGTCCCATGTCTCTTTAACTCTATGACAAAAGTGTTGGCCCATGTCTCTCTCTGTCTCTATGACAGATGTGTTGCTCCATATCTCTTGGTCTCTGTGACAGAAATGTGGCCCCATGTCTCTCTGTCTCTGTGACAGAATTATGGCTCCATCTTTCTCTGTCTCTATGACAGATGTGTGGTCCCCTGGGTATACTGGCCTCTGTGATGAAAGTGTATCCCCGGGGACAATATCTATCATTAAATGCACTATTCAAATGCTTTGAAACTGAATTAAATTGCTTCCAGACTTAAGTATTTTCACACAATTTCTGAATACGTCAAGCACAAGCACCTGCATCAAATCGAACCTGCAGCTTTTCTTCGCTCATTGTGGTTGGACTGTAACAATAAAAGAAAGGAGATTGAACGTGAATGGGAATATTTTCCAGTTCACCGCTCAAGACAATTTCTATTGCATGAACAAAAATGCAGAAAAGCCTTTGTTCAAATACAAACAAAAGTTTAGCATAAACAGAATGGACGAATGAACGCAACAAAATATCTTATATCTTTCAGTCTTTCTTTGCTGCGTTCCTGGGTTTGACGGGGAATGCTGACTGATGTGAGGAAAGCATGAATACTGGCATCACATAGGTAGGTAGCCTGAATTCATAAATACATAAAGGTCATAAATAGCAAAACTTTACTGTGTCTCTACTTCCATTTACGGCATCCATTACAGTCTCCTCTGAAATAGCTGCAGTTTCCATGACAACTAAACCAGAGCCAGCATCTCTGAAAATCTTTTATTGAAAGAAAAAAAATAAAATAAATAAAAACAAGCAAGATTTAGTATTCCGTTTAGATTTTCAACATTCCTTCATTTGTTTTTAGGAGCAGATTTGGAATCTATTCGTTTTCTGAAGATTTGTGAGTTAGCTGACAATTTTAAAGTCTCGTGTTTCTTCCTGGAAGTCCGTTTTCCGGCCCAAGATGCTGTATTGCCATACGGATACATTTTTGGTTCGCTTTATTAATCTGCTAAAGACCTTGTGCCTTTGCACATTTATGTAACAGCCTGCAATATAAGCTCATTATCCTGAATGTCGGTCTCTATATAGAACTGTGATGTGGTTCTCTTCATGCTTTCACCAACTGTCACTTCTTATAAGATTTGCTCCCGCTCAAGATAATAGTGTGTTTCCGTATCCCACACTGCAAATAAGAACGGATTTCAATTATTATGTCCCTATTTATTTGTAATATATAAGGGCACTTTTTTTTTTGCAAAGGAATCCTACATAATCTTGTACAGCTTAACATGCTTAACAGTGATTATTAAATTTAAAAGCTTTTTTCAGAAGGAACTCTCATGGACATTACCTAAAGAGCACTTCCCAAATATCACTTATCGCCCTACCGTAGTAGTCTCCCAATGTGGTCTACCTTATCACACAACCGCTACCAGCTACCATACACAAAGGATGAAAGCTAACAGATGCTGCCTGTGAAATCTCTGAAGCCAGTCACTACAGTATCTTTTCCAACTGATGCTCAAGCAACATTGCAACACACTTTGTGAAAAGCGCTATCTACAGTACCTTCTTCCACATACAGTACATGGACTGGCTAATGTCAATATGATTGACATTAGCCAGTCCTCCTACCCAGATCGCATGACCAACATTGCTCTTTTGCTCTTGACTATGGAAAGCTGTGAACTTTTGTCAATGTATTTAGTTAAAATTTACATTGGGGATATTAAGTGCGTTTGATGGTATCCTGAATGTGGACATAAGGAATTTTTTTTAATGTTATGTTATTTATTTATTTATTTTTTTATGTGAGCCACCTTGTGGTCCAGTATCCTGCACTCTTTTTGCCATGGGAGCTAACCCAGCCGCAAAAGAGTTAACTCTCAGTGCTGGTCCCAAACCCGGATAAAATGGAAGGAAATGTAATGCATCAGGAAAGGCATCTGACATAAATCTTGAGGCCAATTCATGTGATTTGCTGTGGAGACCCGAACAGGGAGCAGCCAAATGACAGATGAAATTTCCTTGCTGAACCAGGAATACAGTAAAAAAAAAATATAAATTGTATGCACCCAGATTCCCATTCAAGATACAAGTCAGAAAGAGCTCATTCCCAAAAAGGCTTAAATATCATAAGGAAATATGTTTCTAACTCAAAAGGAATAGCCTTGATTAATTGTTAGTATGGGCGTGGCAGCAGGACATCAAGGACCGTCACTAAACGAAGGGTATACTGTATGTGACTATAACATTTAAACAATAGTATCACCCAACCATTTGGGAGAAAGTACCTGTAATAATACCAAGCCAAGGTGCGTGTGTTCGTGATTGCCATTGGCTAGACGATAGTATCACCCGGCCATTGGGAGATGCCCTGTTCTTACACTCAATCTACATTTAAAGCAAAACCCCATTTAAGCTACAAAGAGGAAAACAGTATAAAATATTTGGGCAGGATTTGTCCTGATGAACCCGAAGTCTGCTACACTGGAATAAACTTCTTTTTGGTCAGATCTTTTCCCTCATGATTCTATTTTCTTACAAAACTCCTGTGGTAACATGCTTATTATGGGTCAATAAATCTAAAATGTAGACAACATTTTGTTCTCTAAATGTCTGAAAAATGCACATAGACTGCTGTAAGAATAGGATTTAAAAAAATCCATATGCTTAAGGTGTTTGTCACCTTTTAATTTGCATACATACAGTACTAGTAGGTGTACTACCAGTGATGCCCTAAAGGCAATCCTATCCTGTAAATCAGACATTTCATTGCATTCGTTACTTTAAAACAATCCAGATGCAGTCATTTTTTCTATTAGGCCCCTTACTGATGTGACCATTGTGGCTGGCTTCCATCTCCACCTCTACATCCTCTCATCCTGTGATTGGCAATGGCACTTCAGCAGATATATCGTACACACAAATAAGGTTGTACGTTCAAATCACTGAATTGCCACAGAGGCACTCGAGCAAGGTCCTCAACCCTCAATTACTCATCTGAATGCTTGGATTTGATCCTAACCCACTTGGAAGAATCAAATCAGCTTCCAAATGAATTTTGATGTATGTAGATGCAGTAATTTGCTAATCAAAACCAACACTCAAAACGTAAAATTCTTGTGAGTGTTGTGCAAATTCTACTCTTGACAATGCTAGCTAGCCACGTTTATTCACATCAAAAACCACAGCATTGTGCCAGTAACTCCTGCAAAAAAAAAAAAGAAAAGAAATGAAAGCACACTAAAAAATAGTAGATGTCAACAAAGCCTGACATGACAGCGAGCAACTTGGGGAAACTGATTTAAATGACACTGAACTCTGGTGAATTGAGCAACAAATCAAAAGCTCTGATGCCTAGCTCTGGTCTCTGTCCCTGTCTACAGGGATATTTCAGCAGATACACACCTGTCAAGCCGGCGAATCTATATTACATTGGACGAGATACTGGACAAGCGGAGTGGCTGACAAAGCCTCAATCATAGTGCAGTAACGGTACCATTAAATTTGTTGAAGCATATCATTACTTTTAAAATGTACTGTAGTAATGCACAAAAGGTCTCGTTTTAAAAATGGGATTTCAGATCTTAGATCATGGCCTGTATTACAAATATTCATCTAGACAGATAGTTATTTGAAAATTGTGCAAATGATACTGAAAGGGAGTAGAATAATTTTTTAAACCAATAGAGATCACAATCAATCTCTTCCAGTGGATCGCTGATGTTCTTACTAGTGTATTTTATGTTTTTATTAGGGTTTTTTTTTTTTGACATTCAAAGTAAAATGTTAATAATTCTGTTATCACATTATTCAGGTAAGGGCCTTAACAAAATTTTTTTCCTAAGCAGACTTTAAAGTATACGCTGTATAAAGTATACATTCGACTTTATTGTTTTGGATTACAGTTGTTTTACCTGCAAATGAAGCCATCTTCAATTCCATTCAAGGGGCAGTAGCTCAAGTAGTTAAGGCTTGGGGTTGTTGATTGGGGGATCAGCAGTGTCAAGCTGCCATTATTGGGCCCTTGAGCAAGGCCCTTAACCCCTCATGGCTCACCCTGTGCTCTGATCCCAACGTCCAAAGTTGGGCTATGCGAAGAAAGAATTTCAGTGTGCTGTAATGTATATGTGACAAAATAAAGCCTTCTATTACTTAGAGCAAATGATAAGATCATTTAAATTTTATTTATGACAAAGTCATCTAGAAACAGATAACAAGGCAGCGACACTCTGCATGCATGTTATACCACATCACAGCACATCCAAGCGTGTTATAGCACAACACACACATCCAACACCAAGGTTGGAGTGTTATTCTGCTTATACAGCATCACAGTGATTTCTCAACACCGTCTACAATGTTTAATTCATGTAATGCTTTGAAACGTCAAACATTTTAATGGTTTAGTTTTGATTTAATGTTGTGGAAGAATTCATCCCCTCTGCATCGTCATTCTTCTCTCGCTCTCTCAAACTTTGTCATTTTACAGAGAATCCAAGAAGTGTATTAGAGAAAGTCTGACAAGAATTTGAAGCTAGCATGAACACAAAAAACTGGAGGGATACAGATTAGAAATACATAACCTTGTCTTTTTCCAGTGTTTGACTGTCCTGTTTTGGCCTCAGATTCTTATTCTAAGCTGATAGCAGTGGAACCCGATCTGGTCTTCAGCCGTTGTAGCACATGTTGTAAAACATAAGCTTCTTTTATTTATTTTTGTCAACAAAAGTTCAGGAGTTCTTTTACCAAGAAGTAAATCCTCAAACAGTTTGCTAGGGATTTTGGCACATCCAGCATCGCGGCACTGTCATGGCCTCTGAGGCAGTGAAGCACTGTGATGAGCAGATGTTGCAGGTGTGTGGGAAGTGTTACTGTAGATGTGCCTAAGTAACAGTTGCCATGCTAAACATTCATTTTCTTCGCACACTATGCAATGAATGCAACATCATTTTATGTACTAACTAATAGAAAAGAGGCCAGGATAGTGTGGTAGTGTGGTAGAATTTAATACACATTTTTTCCATAATTTAAGGTCCAGTCAGGTGACACAAATCATACTTTGTTTACTTTTACTGATGCTATATACTGATATTATCCTGAAAAAAAAAATTACTATCGAATGCCGACACTGACAACAAGTTTCACCTTGCCAAGACTTTTACCCATTAAAATTCTGCAGGTTACAATGATTTTCCATTAAAGGATAATAAGAAGCTTGCAAACTTTAATGAAACATTTGGTATGTTTATTATTCTCACAATTATAAATAATGTGAAAACAACTGTGACATCACAATGACAATATAACTGTTTGAACAATTGAACAATGAACATAATTGTATGAGCAATACAAAAGAGTAACTAAGGATAACATTATTATTATTATTATTATTATTATTATTATTATTATTATTATTATTATTATTATTATTATTATTATTATTATTAATCAAGAGCCCTTCAGTCTACCCCTAAATTTACTGCCATTATAAATAATCCTGTGTAATAATACTAACAAAAACCTGAAAGTGAATCTATGAGCTGCTGAAATGAAGGAACCTGATGGACACTGAAGTACCTATAGTTCTTCTGACTGTGTAATGCAATCATTAATATCTAAACAGATAGAACCCATTTAGATCAGCAACACATTAGTACAGTAGGTTGTTTGGTGTGTCTTTATTTGGCGTTTTTGTAGTTAAATGTGTCAATAACTCAAGTAGAATGAGATAACCAGGAATGTTGTCAACCAGGACAACACACAAAATGAGAGCTTGGACTGTTTCTTTCACTCACTACCCCAGCCAGACTGTTGCACAGTACGTATTAATTATACCGCCACCCTCCATTTATATATAATATTGATCAGCGTTTTTCCACAAAATGCTAGTAGAACAGAATACCCACAGGTTATATATCTAAAACCATTCATTTAAAGAAAACAACAACAACAAAAACATTATAATTATATATATATATATATATATATATATATATATTATATATATATATATGTATGTATATATATATATATATATATGTATATATATATACATATGTATATATATATATACACATATATATATATATATATATATATATTGATGATCATCACTAAAAACGTATAAAAATATTCATTCATTCATTCATTTTCTGCCGCTTATCCGAACTTCTATGGTTCACGGGGTGCCTGTGCCTATCTCAGGCGTCTTTATAAAAATAAATAACTAAATAAATGATTGTGTGTGTGTGTGTATGTATATATATATATATATATATATATATATATATATAGATAGATATATAGATAGATTTATATTTATATATATATATATATATATATATATATATATATATATATATATATATAAATGGAGCTATGTATAAGTATTTATAGACAGAGATTTGTCTCAGAATTATGTATTAAATAAATTATTAATTTCTTGTATTATTGTACTTAATTTGTTCTGTTTCAATACATTTCAATACATTTATTTTTTTTTTCATTTGCTGCTAAACCTGCAATTCTATTTCTATTTTTATTGTTACTCTATTTTCATTCTACTTTGACACAGAGAGTCAAAAAATCATTTCATTGAAAACTCAGCTGGCTATTATAGATCCTGGATGAAATCAGGGCTTTATGTACAAGGCAATGGATTGGAGATTGGGATCATTCAAATATTTATGTATTTCACCTTGTAAATTTCTACCTTTTAATTAGAAATTTCATTCATACTGATTTATTGTTGATCATGCTATTATATGGAAAGGTATAAAAAAAATAGTCCACTATCTTTCAGCAATTTGGTGTTGATTGTCCACCACCACCAATCTAGGAACACACTCATTAAAACACCATTACTGACTTCTGTTTTTCAAGTGTTTAAAAAATCCTTATCAAGCTGTTCGGTAGCAGTGAATAAGATGAAGAATGGAAAAAATATTGCCTTATTTTTTTCCTTGACAAAGGAAGGAAGTCTTAGCCCATTTTACCAGCTGGCTCTGGGATCCATCATAATGATTACATTGCCACGGTGCAGTAGTACAGAAATTAGGGTTTCATTTATCTTAAAAGCCAGAGGATATTAAGAGCTAGAGTAGGTCATGTTTGTTGTAAACACTCTCAGCGTGCTTTGACCCAAAACACACGAGTTTGAATTCTAAATTTGTTTAACGTAGTTTAACCTCTAGCTGTTTTCACCTAATGATCCTCGTCATCCAAGAGCCCCTCAATGTACAGTACCTGTATTGCCTTTGTAATTTAATCAAACACGCAATTCCTGAGTTCCGTCTGCAGAAGACTAACCGCAGATGTCTTCTGTGTGATCGAGGCCAAGTCAGGAATTTAAGTCTATTACAGTAATCCACAGCTATTTGTTCCACTCCACTGTGTGCTGTTTGTCTCTTAGGATATTTGCGTATAATTATAGATGACTTGTACATGGCTGCACTGAAGAACCACTTACCAAATGACTTTTCTAGTTGGAGCAACTAGCTCGTAGCTCCTATTATATTTCATTCCATTATGTGACATTTGAATACCTTGGAAAAAGCATATGTCTAGACATAATAATAATAACGGTGGATGTGTTTATTATATTATTTGGAGTCTGTGCAATGCCATTAGATCAAATTCGTTTTTTTTTTGTCTCGCTACATTTAGCCTACAGTTTATTAGCTCATGAAACATGCTGCATTGTGTATACTTGCTGTCCACTTTATCGGGAACACCCATGCACCTGATCGTTTATATCATGCAGTTATCTAATCAGCCAATCGTGTAGCAGCTGCAATGCGCAAAAAAATAAAAAAATACAGTAGCAGGTCAAGCGCTTCACATCAAACATCAGAATGAATTGATCTCTGTTACTTAAACTGTGATGTTTTTGTATGGGCCAGATGGGTGGGTTTGAGTATTTCAGAAGCTGTTGATCTCCTGGGAATTTTACACAGAACAAAAAAACAATGATTGAGTGACAGTTCAGCGAGTGGAAATGCAATGTTGATGAGAGAGATCGGAGGAATAAGGCTTGATTGGTTTGAGCTGCCAGGAAGGATATATAGTAGCTCAAATAATAAATCTGTGCAACCATGGTGAGCAAAAAGGAATCTCAGCAGACATTAAACATCAAACCTTGAGGTGGACGAGCTAAGAACAAGAATCTAAAGCTATCACAGGCACAGACTCCCAAATAAATTGAACAGTTATTATTAAGCAAAAAAAAAAATCGCCTGAAACTGTAACTAAGAGCTTCACACTTAGCATAAACATTTCTAACTAGAGATCTTAGCTTAAGAGTGATCCAATCTCATAGCAAAAAATAAATAAAATGTTTTATCTTAGAGAGGAGGCGGGGCTAACCCGTTAGTAGATATGACACATTTTTTTAAGACTGTGATTCGTTGTCTAATAAAAAAAGGAGCTTTAATAAAATCTGGTCTATTATAAACCTTCACTTTGTCTCTATGTTAAGATATTTGAGGCTACATCATGCAGAGATTACGTTCGTGACCGATCATATCAGAGATGTGCTAACATCTGTATGTTACAAATAAATTAACAAATATATTGTTTCTGGTCTTTTTTCCAAGTCTGAGCTTCTGATTCTTGTTTTTATCTGACACGATTGGAGCATGATGTGGTCTTCTGCTGTTGTAGCTCATCCACCTCAGGCTTTAACGTGCTGTGCATTCTGGGATGCTTCTCTGCTCACCATGATTGTAAAAAGTTATTATATATGAGTTACTATATCCTTCCTGTCAGCTCAGACCAGTCTGTTCATTCTCCACTGATCTTTCTCATCAGTGAGGTGTTTCTGTCTACAGATCTTCCACTCACAGGATAGTTTTTTTTTTTTTTCCTTTATTACATTATTATCTGTAAACTATAGACTGTGTTGTGTGAAAATCCCAGGAGATCATCACTTTCCTGAAATCCTCAAACCAGCCCATCTGCTACCTACAACAATGCCACAGTTAAAGTGACATATTTTTTTATGTTGTGCAAATTTATCTAAAAAAAAAAAGCAAAAAATCTTGGTGTGTGTGTATAAGGCATTGTTAAAGAACAAATTCAGTCATTTAAAGATGTGATTAACTCTTGGCTAATGCGGCGAAAAGACTAAACCATTATTGAAGTGTAATGAGCAATAACTGAGCTGATTAATGATATGCCAAGTTAAAGAAAGAAGTGTGTTTTTTTGCAAGTATTACTTCTTTTTTTTTCTCAAATGTCAAGAGTCTAAGTCTTCTCTTTCTCTCTGTCTCTCTGTCTCTCTGTCTCCCTCTCTCTCTCTATGACTAACTTTGCTACACAGCATCATTTAGCATACTAAATACTAAACCTAAGAAATCTATTATTTATATTATAATATATTATTTATGTATTATTTATCAGTCAGTATTTCTTTGAGTGTATCTCAAACTGTAGGTAGCTATTTATCTGATGACTAACACAACCGTACTTTTGGTTTCTAGCTAACTAATAGCATATTAGTAAGGTCTATTAAAGTAGCTAAAGTTTCGCTGTTATTTATTTAAATATTTTATTAAGACTACAGATTTTTTTTTTTTGACAAAAACAAACGTGTCTGTTTGCTATTATGAAGTGTCGTAACCGTCACAAATACAGTCTGATCTTTCATGACCTAAGTAGCCCAGAGAGCAGCCGCTGTCCGATCGACAGGTTTTACATCACGGACAGTAAATAACGCCCAGAAATCCTGAATAAATCACTGCTTTTTTTTCCTCCAATGGCTTGTAAGGGACTGATAGCTGGTATAATATAACGGCGTGTTCATTTAACAGCTGATCGGATTTCACCTCACTTTGGATAAAAGCATCAGTCAGAAGAATAAATGTAATGTGATGTATTGTAATGTAACGTAACGTGATACATGGCTTCGTTTTTAAGAACATTTCTTAATAGCGTTTTCTTTTCTCAAGAACATTGGCTGTTAATCACATTAACAAAACCCTCGCAGCACTTCAGAGTCGATATTGTCTAGCGTATGTCAGAAATATCACATGAAAGGAAGTGCTGAGTTACTGTTACGAGCCGGAGGTGAAGGTGGTGTAAAATTCTTTCATCTGAAGTGGAAATTGGCAAACATACAAACCATGGCAAACCAAACAATCACTAGATAACAGGAAGGCACAGACAACATCTAGACAAAGATGGTGTGCAACAGAAACATATACAGTAATCCCTCACCACTTCACGGTTCAAGTTTCGCGGCCTCAGTGCAACGGTGATTTTTTAAAGATTATTTATCGAAAAATAAAAATAAAAACGGTTTCCCAGGATGCCAGACAAAGAGAAAAACTCTCTCAGAGGCTTTGTACATACGCACGGGCACTCAGACAAGGCACGTGATTGGCCACCGGCAAGAGATCTGAGCTGATTGGCTGCGCATCATCACATCATCTCTTGTTCACTTCCCTTGTTGTATCTCGCCACTCTCGTTCACGCTGTCAACTGTGTCTCGCGTATTGTGTTTTCGTTAAGCCCTTACAATGCTACTGTCATTAGTGAGTGTAGAACACCATAATACTTATCGGATGAGAGAGAGAGAGAGAGAGTGAATGTATAATATTAAAGTTTTATCATTAAAAAGATTTAAGTAAAATATATATGAGTGAGTGAATGTATAATATTAAGGTTTTATAATTAAATTGATTTAAGTAAAAAAAATTTTTTTTTCCTTTCAGTATTTTGCAAACAATTAAAATTTGTAGTTTAATAAACAAAATGTCACACTTTTAACTGGTAGTTATGGAGCATCTATAATTTAGCTATTGTTATCTCATGCTATAGCAGCTATACATTTATCCTTTCACGCGCCTCTTTTTTCTATACAGTCGTATGCAAAAGTTTAGGAACCCCTGACAATTTATATGATATTCATTTATAAATATTTGTGTGTTTGGATCAG